>NC_137177.1:62500-185000 GCF_951804945.1 Podarcis cretensis
GCGTCTTTTCGCTTCCGAGGAACAACTGCTGCATGTGAACCCCAGCAGACCCATGAGGGTGGAGACGGATGCCTCCGACAGAGCCGTGGGGGCAGTCCTGTTGCAGCAAGACCCACAAGGGGACTGGAGGCCGTGTGCTTTCTACTCCAGGAAACTCAGCAAGTCGGAGCAGAACTACACCATCTGGGACAGAGAGTTGCTGGCCATTCATGCAGCCTTCAAGGCGTGGCGGCACTTCCTCATCGGAGCTAAACACACGGTGCAAGTTCGCACGGACCATAAGAAGCTGGAGTACTGGCGCACGGCGCGGTTCCTGAACCAGAGACACATCCGCTGGGCGGAGTTCTTTGCGGATTTCGACTTCAGGATAGAATATATCCCCGGAGACAACAACATCATGGCTGATGCGCTATCCAGGAAGCCACAGTATCTAGAGGAAGCAGCACCGGTAGCGGCCAAACACATTTTCGCACCCAAGGCGTGGGCATGCGCTTCGGCCACCGTAGACCTGGAAGCAATACGGCGCGAGCTGCGAACAGATTCCTTCGCACGATCCAAGATGGAGGAGGTGCGCAGCGGCACGGCGAAGGACGACGAGTTCCAGATACGTGACGGACTGCTCCTCCGCAAGGGGGCCATCTACGTGCCGGGAGATGAACTCCGCGCGACAGTACTGCAACAGCTACACGATGCACTCAGCGCCGGACATTTCGGCAAGGACAAGACGGTGGAATTAGTAGCCAGAGACTTTTGGTGGCCCAAGATGCGGGGAGAAGTCGCGGATTACGTCACGAGGTGCGACACATGCCAAAGGGCCAAGCCAGTACACAGACCGCCGGCGGGACTGTTAGAACCGCTACAGACCCCGTCCGAACCGTGGGAGAGGGTGGCCTTGGACTTTGTCACTGACCTGCCCAGCTCGAGGGGCAAAACAGCAGTACTCGTGGTAGTCGACATGTTCACCAAGATGGCACACTTCATTCCTTGCGCGAAGGTGGCCACAGCGGAACAGACAGCCAAGCTGTTCATAGACCACGTGTTCAAGGTGCATGGCCTGCCACGGTCTATCCTGTCCGACCAGGGGCGCCAGTTCATCTCGAGTTTCTGGCAGAAGCTGATGGGCATCCTGAACGTCAAGGTCAACCTAGCGTCGGCAAGACACCCGCAGACCAACGGACAAGCGGAGAGGGTCAACGCCATCATGCAGCAGTACCTGAGATGCTACGCCAACCAGCAGCCCTCGACCTGGGTGGACTACCTGCCCCTGGCCGAGTTTGCCTACAACAACACACAACACGTGTCCACGGGGGTGACACCGTTTTTCGCCAACAACGGGCGACATCCCAGGACCTTCCCGGGCTTAGAGAAAGAGGGGGAGCCGCAGGGAGCAGAGGCATTGGCAGAGGAGTTACAGGAGGTCCATGAACAGCTCCGTAGGCAGTTAGACCTAACAAAACACGTATACAAGATGCAAGCAGACAAACACAGAAGAGTGGGGGAGGACATACGGGTAGGGGACTGGGTCTGGTTAGCGGCCCAGGCAGTGCCGGCCAGATCCTTAGCTAAGAAGAAGCTAGGACACAAGCAGCTAGGCCCTTACCCAGTCGAGGCACAGATCAACCCAGTGGCCTTCCGTTTGACACTACCGGAGGGTTCCAGAATGCACCCGGTCTTTCATAGATCGGTGCTAACGCCCTACAAGGCACCTCACAGGTTTCAGGAGCCAGAGACAGCTCCCAGTCCACTTAGAGACGCACCCATGACAGGGGGGTCGCCGAGGGCGGAGCCACTCAATGAGGTAATGGAGATTTTGGACTCAAGATGGGGGGAAGAGGGGGTCGAATATCTCATCGCAAGGGAAGGTGCCCCGGCCAGCGCCAACAGCTGGGTGCCGTACTATGCGGTGGAGGAGCACTACCTCAAAGACGAGTTCCACGCACTCTTCCCACACAGGCCCATGCCGGAGGATTATTTTGACGAATATCTTTTCACCCCCACACTCTCAGCGAGTACGTTTCAGGGGTTCTCCTCGGCTGAGGAGACGGCTCCAGAGACTACCTCGCCGGAGGGGTCGATCTCAGACTTGGGTGCGGAACGCTCTTATTGGTGGGACACTCAACCCGAGGAGGAGTGGCGCAGGAGACTGCTCAGAGGGCCCTGACACGCAGACTCCCCAGAGGAAATGGGGGAACAAGGGGGCATGGACAGGTTGGGGGAGGACCCTGGGTTCGAGCACACCGGCAACGAGATGGAAGCGGAGGAGAGCGACGTCGATGTACCCGTCACGGACTGGCAGCATGCCAGGGGGGAAGAACTGTATCCGGCATGCACCCCCACAGCATTGGAGCACCCGGAACCCACGCCAGAAGAGGGGGAGGGGGGAAGGGGGGGCTTCGAGGGGGGGATGGATGTCAGGGGCTCAGCGGGAGCGCAGGGAGGAGAGGAGATGGAGAGCGAGGGGGAGCAATCCGAGGGCAGCGTAGGAGAAGATGACAGCAGCCCGATAGATTCCATGAGCCTCTCCAGCGAATCAGAAGATTCACAGAAGGGGGCGCCGATGGGCAGGGCAAGGGGGGACCCAAGGGGGACACCCCAGAAGCAAGGGGCCAGCGGGGACTCCCAGAGCAGCAGTTGGAAATCAGGACCAGCTTCCCCACCAGAGCGTAGTGGGGGGAGGAGTCCCAGGTATCAGAGCCCACATATGCACCACCAGCGAGAGAAGATGAGTCAGGGTTGGCCACGCCTCCATCGGAGAGCGAGGGAACGGTCAAGAGGAAAGTTGCAGGCTGGGCGCGCGCGCCAAGTTCAAATGTACAGGTGAGCGGCACAGAAGGTAGCCCGGATAGGGAACCAGGTCCTAAAGCCCGCCGGAAGGAGGAGGAAGAATCACCAGGGTCAGCGTCAGAGGAGTCCAGGAAGGATGAAACCTTGGCGGGCAGGAGGGCCCAGAGGAGAAAGGAACTTAGGAAGAGGTGGAGCAAGGCGAGAGTCTTAAACTGGTGTGGAAGGGGAGGAGACTCAGACGGGACTTCGCCGGTCTAAGGTCGAGACGTAGAGCTGCACGCTGCGGCTTTAAAATGGAAACTGAACCTCAATAAAGACTTTTGTACATAACTACAGCCTAGCGTTGGTCCTCTGTGAGCTGGGACCTGGAGGCAGCTCTGACATCTGGAAATTGTGTCGCTAAACCCTTTCTTATTATCTTCCTTATGTAATTGTCTATAGTGTAGCCAACTCTGAAAATGGTCTTTAATTTCCTCATAATCTTTTAATTTGCATTTCCCTTCTTTGTCTTTCAGTAAATCTCTATATGTAGGCCACTTCCCCTTTTTGCCAAGCGGTTTGAGTAATGAAGCTTCAGTTGGTGATAGCCACCAAGGTGTTTTTTGTTCTATTAAATCTTTATACCACTCCCACACCCTCATTAGTGATCTCCTAATTATATGATTGTAGAATCCTTTATGCACTTTCCCTTTCCCATAACATAAATATGCATGCTGACATGCCCCTGACATGCATGCTGTCCAAATCTGTTATCATGACCTTCCAAATCTAATGCTTCTTCCTTTTCCAGTTTTATCCAGTCCCTAATCCACACCAAACATGCAGCCTCTTCTTGAACCAGATTCAGGTAGGTAGCCATGTTGGTCTGACACAGTGTTGTTGTTGTTTAGTCGTTTAGTCGTGTCCGACTCTTCGTGACCCCATGGACCAGAGCACGCCAGGCACTCCTGTCTTCCACTGCCTCCTGCAGATTGGTCAAACTCATGCTGGTAGCTTCGAGAACACTGTCCAACCATCTCGTCCTCTGCCGTCCCCTTCTCCTTGTGCCCTCCATCTTTCCTAACATCAGGGTCTTTTCCAGGTAGTCTTCTCTTCTCATGAGGTGGCCAAAGTCTTAGAGCCTCAGCTTCACGATCTGTCCTTCCAATGAGCACTCAGGGCTGATTTCCTTCAGAATGGATACATTTGATCTTCTTCCAGTCTATGGGACTCTCAAGAGTCTCCTCCAGCACCATAATTCAAAAGAATCAATTCTTAGGCGATCAGCCTTCTTTATGGTCCAGCTCTCACTTCCATACATCACTACTGGGAAAACCATGGCTTTAACTATACGGACCTTTGTTGGCAAGGTGATGTCTCTGCTTTTTAAGATGCTGTCTAGGTTTGCCATTGCCTTTCTCCCAAGGAGCAGGCTTTTAATGTCATGGCTGCTGTCACCATCTGCAGTGATCATGGAGCCCAAGAAAGTAAAATCTCTCACTGCCTCCATTTCTTCCCCTTCTCTTTGCCAGGAGGTGATGGGCCCAGTGGCCATGATTTTCGTTTTTTTGGTGTTGAGCTTCAGACCATATTTTGCGCTCTCCTCTTTCACCCTCATTAAAAGGCTCTTTAATTCCTCCTCACTTTCTGCCATCAATGTTGTGTCATCTGCATATCTGAGGTTGTTGATATTTCTTCCGGCGATCTTAATTCCGGCCTGGGATTCATCCAGCCCAGCCTTTCGCATGATGAATTCTGCATATAAGTTACATAAGCAGGGAGACAATATACAGCCTTGCCGTACTCCTTTCCCAATTTTGAACCAATCAGTTGTTCCATATCCAGTTCTAACTGTAGCTTATTGTCCCACATAGAGATTTCTCAGGAGACAGATGAGGTGATCAGTAGACACAGTAGAAATACATAATAAATAAATAGTCCAGTAGCACCTTAAAGGTAAAGGTAAAAGGACCCCTGACTGTTAGATCTAGTCATGGACGACTCTGGGGTTGTGGCGCTCATCTCGCTTTGCTGGCCAAGGGAGCCGGCATACAGTTTCCAGGTCATGTGGCCAGCATGACTAAGCCGCTTCTGGCGAACCAGAGCAGCGCACGGAAACGCTGTTTACCTTCCCGCCAGAGCGGTACCTATTTAGCTACTTGCACTTCGTGTTTTTGAACTGCAAGGTTGGCAGGAGCAGGGACCGAGCAACAGGAGCTCACCCCTTAGCAGGGATTTGAATCGCCGACCTTCTGACCGCCCACAGCACCACCCGCATTCCTTAGAGACCAACTAAGTTTGCTGTGGGTTAAACCACTGAGCCTAGGACTTGTCGATCAGAAGGTCGGCGGTTTGAATCCCTGCGATAGGGTATGCTGGCTCCCTCGGCCAATAAAGCGAGATGAGTGCCGCAACCTCAGAGTCGGTCACGACTGGACCTAATGGTCAGGGGTCCCTTTACCTTTAAGTTTGTTCTTGGTATGAGCTTTCGTGTGCATGCACACTTCTTCAGATACACTGAAACACAAGTCACCAGACCTTTATATATAGTGAGAGGGTGGGGAGGGGTATTACTCAGAAGGGTGGTGGGAATGGGTGATTGGCTGATAGGTGTGGTAAACCTGTTGACGACTGTTAATGACTGCAATTGGTCTTACAGGAAAAAGTAAGGGATGAGATGGCCAAAATAGCAATTTTTAAAATACTTCTTGAGCCAATTTGTCTGTTAGTAAGAAAGAATCACAAGCCCAGAAAAATGAAATTTGGCTTTGAGAGTCCATTGCTACAGAGGTTGAAATTGGGGCATAGTCCAAGACTGAGATGATTCCTATATTTGTTTTTGTCACTTTACACCAGAGATCTCTGGATATGAAGATATATTCCATATGGGGCATAGATCCATACCTATAGGAGTGAAATGTAAATTCCGTCAGTGGGGTGGCAGAGCCACCACAGGTCGCATAAATAAACACGCAAAAGTTTAATGAAGGCTTCGGGAATCTGGAAGAGGAGCCTTTACTATCAAGAACACGATTTAAACATTCATTCAGCTTTCCTCCTATGATGGTTTGACCTTCTTTAAATCCTCATAAAGTAGAAAGACAACTCTCCAAGAAACTGAAACGACCCATAAAGGGAGCATAAAAGCAGCATATAATTATGTTTTAATATGCGGTATCTGCCTTTTGGGCCCTCTATGGAGTCCTGAATAGTGAATGGGTATTTTTTTTGTAATGAGTATAGCCATGCCCCTTGCTGTGGAAGATCCCAGGGCATAATGTTTTGGCTTTTTTCTCATGGTGTGTCTTTTGTATCAAAATTATATCTGAATGCCTAAAAGCCATGGTTGTAATGTGGAGAGGCTGCTGCAGAAGTCTGTCTTTTCTTTTTCTTTGGGTGGACCATGAGGAGGAGGAGGAGGCCTAAGTTCTACCCCTTGCAGCCAGTTTGGGGATTGCAATTTTAAGTACATGGAGAACATTTCCCTCTTGCTGTGGAAAATATTGGGAGGCAGTAATGTATTTGCCATTGATTTGCACCAACAACTTAAATGGGAAACCCCATTGGGAGGAAGCCCCTGCAGCCTTCAGCACAGAGGTATAACATCTGAATCATTTCTCAATAGTTGCAATAGGGCACTAAATCAAAGTTTTAGTTTGGTAGCCTTCAAAGCAAACAACATTTCTTGGGACGTGTGTGTTTTTAGCTCAAAGCACACCCACTCTGTGTGCCCTTTCAATGTCATGGAGAGTGATGGGGGTGGATTCTATCTTCAAACTGTCAAACCAACTTAAAATAAATGCAATAATATCTCCCCCCCTCCTCTTTTTCCAGAATCCCAGATAGTTTATTTTTTCACCTTTTATTTTTATCCAATTGAGCTGCAAATTTTAAATCAAAACTTCCATTTGAAATTTTAAGATGCTTGCAGTTGTTTCGATGCTTAAGGTGTTGTTAAGTGTGTTTGCTGTTTCCATTACATTAACTATTTGATTAGATAACATCTCACTCTTGCTTTCAAGTGGATGCAAAGCAGCTGCCCAGTCTGTTCCAGAAAGCCCTTCTTATGTATGAATAAACTTGTCTGAGTATTTTTAACTGTCTAAGCTGTTTGGAGTTTTTGCGCCTTTTTGCTGGGAGGCCACAGGCACCATAGTTTCCTCACAAGCTCCCTCCAAGAATACCAAGTAATCAGAAGCTACAGCTTCCTACCAGACAAGCCTACACAAACACTTCTTATAGTTTTCCTCCACTGTGAGTTCTTTGATGGTAAGTAAGGCTGGCTCTCTGACTGAAGCTCTTTCCACACTCTTGGCACTGAAACGGTCTCTCCCCACTGTGAATTCTTTGGTGGGTTGTGAGGTTGGCCTTCTCACGGAAGCTCTTTCCGCACTCTTGGCACTGAAATGGTTTCTCTCCACTATGAATTCTTTGATGGATGGTGAGACATCTGCTTTGATTGAAGCTCTTTCCACATTCCAAACACTGATAGGGTTTCTCCCCTGTATGAATTCTTTGATGGACTGTGAGATTGAAGTTCTGACTGAAGCTCTTTCCGCACTCCAAGCAATGATAAGGTTTCTCCCTTGTATGAAGTTTTTGATGGACCATGAGACTGCCCTTCCTACTAAAACTCTTTCCACATTCTGAGCACAGATGAGGTTTCTCCCCTGTATGAATTTTTGTATGAGAAGTGAGGTGGTCACTTTTATTGAAGCTCTTTCCACATTCCAAGCACTTATAAGGTTTTCCCCCTGAATGAATTCTTTTATGGGAAGTGAGATAGCGGCTGTGACTGAAATTTTTTCCACATTCTAAGCACTGATATGGTTTTCCCCTGGTATGAATAGTTTGATGGGAAGTGAAACTTATTTTCCAAGTGAAGCTCTTTCCACATTCCAAACACTGATATGGTTTTTCTCCTGTATGAATTCTTTGATGCGAAGTGAGATTAGCTCTCTGACTGAAGAGCTTTCCACATTCCAGACACTGATAGGGTTTTTCCCCTGTATGAATTCTTTGATGGGAAGTGAGACTGATGCTGTGACTGAAGCTCTTTCCACATTCCAAGCACTGAAAGGGTTTTCCCCCTGTATGAATTCTTTGATGGAAAGTGAAACTTTTTTTCCAGGTGAAGCTCTTTCCACATTCCAAGCATTTATAGGGTTTCTCCCCTGTATGAAGTGTTTGATGGGCAGTGAGACTTTCTTTCCAGGTGAAGCTCATTCCACATTCCAAACAACAATATGGTTTCTCCCCTGTATGAATTCTTTGATGGGAAGTGAGATGGTTGCTGTGACTGAAGCTCTTTCCACATTCAAAGCACTGATACGGTTTCTCCCCTGTATGGATTCTTTGATGGGAAGTGAAACTCTCTTTTCGACTGAAGCACTTTCCACATTCCAAGCACTGATATGGTTTTTCCCTCATATGAATTTTGTGATGGGAATTGAGATAGGCCCTGTGACCGAAGCTCTTTCCACACTGCAAGCACTGATAGGGTTTCTCCCCTGTATGAATTCTTTGATGGGAAGAGAGATGGTTGCTGTGACTAAAGCTCTTTCCACACTCTTGGCATTGATACGGTTTCCCCCCTGTATGAATTCTTTGATGGAATGTAAAACTTTTTTTCCAGGTGAAGCTCTTTCCACATTCCACACACTTATATGGTTTCTCCCCTGTATGAATTTTTTGATGGGCAGTGAGATGGGCCCTGTGACTGAAGCTCTTTTCACATTCCAAGAACTGATAGCGCTTCTTCTCAAGGGGATTTCTTTGATGGGAAGGGGAATGGGAGCTCTGACTGAAGACCTCTCCACAGTCTGAATCCTGATATGGCTCCTCCACTGTGTGGAATTCTTTGTGGTCTCCCTTGTTTTTCATTTCCAATTCATCACAAGCTGAAACTAGGAGGCAAATGGATTAGAACCTCGGGAAGAAGTGCAGCCCCAAATTACGGAGTGATGCTAGTTAATGCTTATCACAGGGAAAGAACTCAAGGGAATTAGATGTTATAATATTCCTTTTGTTCTGTAAAAATGTCTAGCTTCATATACAAATCAAGTTGAATTTTCTCTCAATTAAATTTTTAAAAGATAACTGTACAGCTTAACTTGGTGTGTGCTTTTATTACTATTTAAATGGTGGCCAATGCAAGAAAGTTCCCGGTTCAAAATTAAGATATATTCAATATGCTAAGTTGTTGATATGCAATAATAAATCTAAACAAATTTTAAGAGCTGGTGAAATATTTGGGAACACTAACACTGGCCTTGTGGTAGGCTATGTAAGAGTAGGGGAATGAAAATGGCAAACATGAACTTCTGTGTGCTGAAAAACACTTTTTGTATGTTCAACAAATGTGTGTAGCAGCTGCCAAATTTAAACTTCTTCAGTGGCTAAAAAATATAATTATGATGTGCATCACTTTAAAGCAATTTGGATGTTTTCATAAATTCTTCACATCACAGCATGCAGCAGAAAGCATATCGGCATTATTATTACTCAAGTGCCCTTACTTAAATGTTACATTACTGCAAGAAGTTACAGGGGACGAGGCAGGGGGCCTTCTTGGTAGGGGCACCCACCCTGTGGAACGCCCCCCAATCGGATGTCAAGGAGATAACTATGAAACTTTTAGAGGACTTCTGAAGGCACCTCTGTATCGGGAATTTTTAAATGTTTGATGTTCAATGCCTGAGATTCAAAAAGCCTGGCTCTTTTCTGGGGTGGAATTTGTTTGGTCCAGTTGTGGAATCTGTGCCATCTCCAATGTCAGTTGACTCTTTGGTCAACCAAAGAGAGACAGAAGCAAGACTGAAGCTACTTCAACACCTCAAATCACTCTGAAGCCTACATTTAAGAAGGCCTGGGCAGTTCAGACAGCCTGATCGTGGTTTTAAACGGCAGAACTGGAGGAAGAATATTCACAGGGAAAACAATCAATAGCCATCCCTCCAAGGTTTGCTGTGGGAGTGTTAACATCCCAGGTGCTGCGGGTGGCGCTGTTGAGCCCCATCGAAATATCAGAGGTTCGTCACATAGAGAGATGTCTTGCATTACAAAACAGATAGGATGAGCCAAAAGGGAGCCTTACTGAGAGAGTCCAAGATCCCACGATTCTCCTCCATGACTTCCTTATGGAGAGCTCTCTGGTCAGGATCCAGCAACGCCCACTCCCCGTCTGTGAAATGGACAGCTACATCTTCAAAGCACACTGGACCCTAACAGAAAAGGAAAAAGGCTGTCCTCTTAGAGAACATTCACTTGGCTCTGTTGTTTTCTACAGCGGTCAGACCCTCTCTGCCTTCCTCATCCCTCTCTCCTGCTGCAGCTTCTGCCTCAGAGTCTGGGCTGCTCTCTGCCACAGACTCCCTCTGCTCCCTCAGCCCTCTTCCCTCTCCAGCTTCAGACACCTCCTCCTCCTCCTCCTCCCAGTCGGCTCCCTCTTCTCTGGCTCCTCCCACCATTCCTCTGCATCCAACTGTGTCCAGCCAGTCTGCATCCAAGCAGTCCTTTCCCACAAGGCTCCTTCCCCCTACCTGATCTGGGTCCACAGCTGCTGCCTCCCCTCCACCACCATGAAAAGATGAAGGAGCAGGTCTTGGTGACATCATTCCGTCACCTGGGAGAGACAAAGGTAAGTGGAAACCGTGAGCGTCTGCTTCTCTCAGAGGTAAAACAGTGCATCTCTAAGTACAGATGGGGCTTCCTCAAAGTCTCCCCTGCTAGCTTCCGGTTCCGCTCTGCCTTAATGGGGCAGCAGGAGATCATTGGCAAAGGAAAAACAAGGATGATTGAGGGTAATTCTCCTTACAGGTTCCCCCAGGGACAGGGCAAACGGGCTTCACTCCCAGTTTGTCTCAGTACCTGGCTCTCACTCCGGCATGAGTTGTGGGAGGCAGGGGGGCGCTGAGTGCGAAAGCCCTTTGCCTGCTGAAAACCCTCCTTCGTAGCCATTAAGGAGCAGAGGTTTTCCTGTCAATTGGAGCTCAGTTTGGACTAATGTACAGATGTTGCTGGAAGTGATGAGATCATAAACTGTGGGACTGAAACAGCTGCAAGGTCTTTAGGGGTTGAATTTGAGAGAAGACTTCATTTGGTGCAAAAGATGGGGGGGAGGGAAGCCTACGGATTCTTTATACAGTGGTGCCCCGCAAGACGAACGCCTCGCAAGACGGAAAACCTGCTAGACGAAAGGGTTTTCCGTTTTGGAGGCGCTTCGCAAAACGAATTTCCCTATGGGCTTGCTTCGCAAGACGAAATGTCTTGCGAGTTCCTGCGTTTCCCCCCCCTTTCCCTAAGCCGCTAATCAGCTGATCCGCTAAAAACCGCTAAACCGCTAATAGCGCTAATCCGCTAAGCTGTCAATGGGCTTGCTTCGCAAGACGAAAAAACCGCTATACGAAGAGCTTCACGGAACGGATTAATTTCGTCTTGCGAGGCACCACTGTATAAAGTTTTCTTCTCTACATTTATGATTTGGCAACCCACCATTGAATGCTAGTTCAAATTATATATGTACAGGTGAGCAGGGATGAAACTGGATTGCAGATATGGAATATAACATCAAATGGAACTTTGTGTGTAAAAAAAGGAAAAAGGGAGGGAAGCTCTATTTTACAAAATGTTTACGATGGAAAATTAGAGCTGACTCTTCCCTATCCTTTATTATTTATGGACTGAACTGAATAATGCTAAAAGGACTTGGAATTTAATTTAATTGGATAACTGTGCTGTCAGGGACTCAGCGGGAGTGCAGGGAGGAGAGGAGATGGAGAGCGAGGGGGAGCAATCCGAGGGCAGCGTAGGAGAGGATGACAGCAGCCCGATAGATTCCGTGAGCCTCTCCAGCGAATCAGAAGATTCACAGAAGGGGGCACCGATGGGCAGGGCAAGGGGGGACCCAAGGGGGACACCCCAGAAACAAGGGGCCAGCGGGGACTCCCAGAGCAGCAGTTGGAAATCGGGACCAGCTTCCCCACCAGAGCGTAGTGGGGGGGAGGAGTCCCAGGTATCAGAGCCCACATATTCACCACCAGCGAGAGAAGATGAGTCAGGGGTGGCCATGCCTCCATCGGAGAGCGAGGGAACGGTCAAGAGGAAAGTTGCAGGCTGGGCGCGCGCGCCAAGTTCAAATGTACAGGCGAGCGGCACAGAAGGTAGCCCGGATAGGGAACCAGGTCCTAAAGCCCGCCGGAAGGAGGGGGAAGAATCATCAGGGTCAGCGTCAGAGGAGTCCAGAAAGGATGAAACCCTAGCGGGCAGGAGGGCCCAGAGGAGAAAGGAACTTAGGAAGAGGTGGAGCAAAGCGAGAGTCTTAAACTGGTGTGGAAGGGGCGGAGACTCAGACGGGACTTCGCTGGTCTAGGGTCGAGACGTAGAGCTGCGCGCTGCGGCTTTAAAATGGAAACTGAACCTCAATAAAGACTTTTGTACATAACTACAGCCTAGCGTTGGTCCTCTGTGAGCTGGGACCTAGAGGCAGCTCTGACATGTGCGTTTATATTCGGCCAGCTAGAGGGATGTAAGCAATCTGCAAGTTGTGAAGGAGCTGATAAAATTCATTACTGAATCATTTGCAGTTTGACAGATCCCTCTCCTTCCCAGGCGGAGAAAAGTGGCAAAAACAGGTTATTTATTGGGACCGTGTGATTTCTGCAGCTGCTGTTAAAGTTGCCAAACAACGAAGCAGGGGGACTGAGTGCAAAAGCCATTTGCCTGCTGAAAACCCTCCTTTGTAGCCATTAAGGAGCAGAGGTTTTCCTGTCAATTGGAGCTCAGTTTGGACTAATGTACAGATGTTGCTGGAAGGGATGAGATCATAAACTGTGGGACTGAAACAGCTGCAAGGTCTTTAGGGGTTGAATTTGACCCTAACCCTAACCCTAACCAACGGAGCGATGGAGAATTTCTGAAACCACAGTGGGATATTAGCTCTGCCCAAGGAATGATGGAGAACAGCTACAACCAGGAAAAGATAGACAGAACATTTTACAAGGACAGGAAAAACATCATGAACAGAAAGATTGCCACACACAGGAAGAATAAGGATATAGCTGGAGTGCCTCACTTGTAGTTTTATATATTATTTAATGTGTCAAAATGAATGGAAATCATTAATATTGCAGTTGTTGTATAAATGATTGTTATCTTGACTGGAGTGTAATTGAAATTAATAAGATTTTGGAATGCAGAAATAAAGAAAATCATCAAACCATCGTGGGGGGGGGCACCTAAATTATATAATTTGGGTTGGTATTAGTAATTGTATTGTAATTTGGCATTGTTATAATGAGGCTATTATAGGACTGTAATTGAAAACTAATAAAAATTACTATTGTGGACACATTATAATGATGGAAGATTGGGAAAGGTTGTGGAAGAAAGGAGTTAAGTTTACTGAATGTATTGTATTCAAAGAAAACATTATGAAAATGATGTATAGATGGTACTTAACCCCGGTAACGCTAGCAAAGATTTACCACACGAATGACAATTTATGTTGGAAATGCAAAGAAAAAGAAGGCACCTTTTATCATATGTGGTGGATGTGTCCCAAGGTGAAAGACTTCTGGGAAAAGATTTATAATGAGTTGAAAAAAATGTTGAAAAATACATTTACTAAGAAACCAGAAGCCTTTCTACTTGGAATAATAGGATTGGAATTGCCCAAAAAAGATGTTAGATTGTTTTTGTATGCCACTACAGCGGCAAGACTGCTATTAGCTAAAAATTGGAAATCTCAAGAAATACCAACAATAGAAGAATGGCAGGTGAAGATGTTGGACTTTTTGGAGCTGGCCGACCTGACTAGAAGAATCCGTGACCAGAAAGAAGAGGCGTATCAAGAAGACCGGAAGAAATTTAAAGAATATTTAGCCAAATATTGTAACATAAGATAATTAGAAGTTACTTGGAAATATCAAATAGGTTTAGATTAAGAATGAATTGTAAAGAATTAAGGATAAGAATATCAATAAAAGAGAGAGGATAGTAAATAGAAGGAGTTAATTTTATTAGAAATATGATTTTGGAGAATTGTTACAAGGTGATACAATGAAATTCAGTTAGGGGAGATTTGAAGTCATTTAACAATGAAAGCTAAATTAGGATAGAAGTAATAAGTGATTTTATTTGTTTTTTATTGTTTTCTTTAGTACTGTAATGTGTTTTCTTTTGTGTGTTTTGTATGTTATTTTTGTTATAAATGTGGAAAATTAATTTGAAAAATTGAAAAATAAAAATTACTATTGTAAAAGTCTCCCCTGCCGAGTACATTTAGACATTTGTACTCATTTCATATATTGGTTGTGCAAAAATACATCTCCCCCCACCCCTGAGCTCTGGACTCCAAGTGTCTTCACCTAAAAGATGCAAAGAACTCACAGATTAGTTTCGAAACCAAGAGAATGTGACAAAACGGGGGAGAAAACACTCCTTCCTCCTTACCCAGAGGCCTCACTCTGGTGTCCAACGGAGTCTTCTCTGCCTCCGAAGAATCAACACCCATTTCTGCAAAAAGATTCTTCCCCTGAAAGAGAAACATGGATTCAAAACAGAGAATGGGGAGAAGGAGTAGAAAAGTTTATTTAGTATTTTTATTAAATCTACTACTTCCTTACATTTGAAGGCCCTCCACTGCCGCAGGGAACCTTGTCAAGGCCCTCATCTGCTGCGGGGAAAGGCAGCACACCCTCTGCCACTGTGAGGAGGTAGGGTGGGACCCTCTGCTCCCATGGGGAGGCCCAGCAAGGCCCTCCACCACGGCAGATATATATCATGATATACTGAGATATCGTGATACTTAACTGCTTGAAAACCAGATATCGCTCATCCCTACCGGGAGGACTCCCAAGGAGAGGGGAGAGGAGGCTGAGGGAACATTCCACAAAGGAGGGTGTTTGAAAAGGGGTGAGGCAGCAGGCACAGGGTGACATAACTGGATTTCTAAGGCTCAAAGAGCATTTCCCCATGCAGAAAGGATGTACTTGATCAAGGGAACCATGGACTCAGAAAAGGTGAAAACCTCTGTACTAGAGCATTTGGGGATATTCTCCCTCCGCTTTGGAGCCCCTTGGGAGTTTCCAGAGGAAGTCTCTCTCACCTGCTGCTCTGCCTGCTTCCTCTCCTCTGCCTGACTTAGGAGGAAACCTTCGGCTAGGGCCACCGCCTGGGAACTGGTCTCCGCTCTGCATTCCCTCACCCAGCTCTCCATCTCTGGAGGAAGGACAGCCAGGAACTGCTCCAAGATCACCAGGTCCAACACCTGAGCTTTCATGTGCCTTTCTGGCTTCAGCCACTGGTGGCAAAAGTGGTAGAGTTGGCTGCAAATCTCTCGGGGTCCTTTGGCCTCCTGTCTGAGTTGCTGGCTCTGCACATCTGAGTAGAGGGTGTTCTCCTCA
Source organism: Podarcis cretensis (assembly GCF_951804945.1). Taxonomy (NCBI): domain Eukaryota; kingdom Metazoa; phylum Chordata; class Lepidosauria; order Squamata; family Lacertidae; genus Podarcis; species Podarcis cretensis. Next base: position 77,668 of record NC_137177.1, read on the forward strand.
TCCAGGATCTTCTGCAAATAGCTTCCCCAGAATCCACCATTGCTCCCAGTTTTGATGGCAAGGCCTATTCCTGCTTCAGGGCCAGCTGAATATTATCACGTCACCTCTAAGAGATTGGAAGAAACCCCTTGGTCTTTCCTAATGAGAGGTGCTAGAAAATCCTACAAAACAAATGCATTGTTCTGTTATAAAACTGATACACAACCAGGAGAGGAAAAATGTTCCATGGGCAAGCATGGATGAGTCTTGCTAGGAATCACAGCCCGGATTCTTTTGAAAATAATTAGAAGGAATGAAATCAGAATGGTGATTGACAAGTGAAACATTTGTAATAGGTATAATTTGGACCCAGGACGGGGGTGGCACTGTGGGGTAACCCACTGAGTCTCTGGGCTTGGTGGTTCGAATCCCTGCGATGGGGTGAGCTCCCATTGTTTGGTTCCACCTCCTACCAACCTAGCAGTTCGAAAGCACATCAAAGGGTAAGTAGATACATAGGTACCGGTGGGAAGGTAAACGGCGTTTCTGTGTGCTGCTCTGGTTTTGCCAGAAGCGGCTTAGTCATGCTGGCCACATGACCCGGGAAAACTGTCTGCGGACAAAAGTTGGCTCCCTTGGCCAGTAAAACGAGATGAGCGCCACAACCCCAGAGTTGTTCGTGACTGGACCTAACAGCCAGGAGTCCCTTTACCTTTTTAAAAATTTGGACCCAAGGCAATATTCTTCTTCTTCATTGAATTTATATACCGCCCTATACCCTCAGGTCTCAAGGCCGTTTACAGAATAAAATAAAAAAATAAAACAACATCCATAATCAAAATAAAAACAACCAAATAATACCCCCCCAAAAAAAACATTTTAAAAGGGCATAGGTTGCCAATCAAATCAACCAAAGGCCTGGTTAAAAAGGAACTTTTTTGCCTGGCGCCTAAAGGTGTATAATGAAGGCACCAGGAGACCTTCCCCAGGGAGGGTGCTGGGGAGAACATTCCACAGACTGGAAGCCATGGCAGAGAAGGCCCCGTTCTGGTGTTGCCACCCTCTGGATCTCTCAAGGAGAAGGCACATGAAGGAGGGCCTTAGAAGGTGATCTCAGGATCTGGGTAGGATCAAATGGGGAGAGGCAGTCCTTGAGGTATTACAGTCCTGAGCCATTTATAATAATAATAATATAATAATAATTTATTATTTATACCCCGCCCATCTGGCTGGGTTTCCTCAGCCACTCTGGGCGGCTTCCTACAAAACACTAAAATACAAAAATCTATTAAACATTAAAAGCTTCCCTAAACAGGGCTGCTTTATAGGTCAAAACCTGCACTTCGAATTGTGCCTAGAAGCACTGGCAGAGGAAGAGGGGTTTGGGGGGGAGTGCACCACCCCCAGCGGCATGATTCCAGCAGGGTGCCATTGCAGCTGCCCCCCCCCTGCACTGGGTGCCACGCCCCCACAGACGGTGACCACGCCCCCAGGAAGGCGTGCCACGCCCCCAGGATGCACGCACGCCCCGGGACACACACCATGCCTCCAGGACATGCGCCAGCCACGTCCCTGGGACACGTGCCAGCCACGCCCCCGCCTGCCCTCCACCCCACCCCCTGCCAGAGCTGAAGCCCCGCCACTGCCTGGAAGCTAATTGGTAGCCAGTGCAGTTGGACCAGGATTGGTGTTGTCAGAGCTGCCCGAGGTCCCAGCTCACAAAGGACCAACGCCAGTCCGTTGTTATGTACAAAAGTCTATATTGAAACGCAGTTTCGATTTCAAAGCCGCGGCGTGCAGCCCTACATCTTAAACCCTAGACCGCTGAAGCTCCGTCTGAATCTCCTCCCCCCAGACACCAGTTTAAGACTCTAGCCTTGCTCCACCTCTTCCTTTGCTCTTTCCTCCTCTGGGTCCTCCTGTCCGCTGGGGTCTTGCCCTTTCTAGACTCTTCTGACGCTGAGTCCCCTGAGTCTTCCCCCTGCCTCCGGCGGGCTTTAGGACCTGGTTCCCAATCCGGGTTACCTGCTGTGCCGCGCGCCTGTACATTCGAACTTGGCGCGTGCGCCCAGCCGGCAACCTTCCTCCTGACCGTTACACTGCTCCTGTCACTGCTTCCCCCTTCGGAGAGGCTAGCTGGACCTGACCTCCCCTCCGTTCCCTCACTCTGCGATGGAGGCGTGGCCAGCCCTGATTCATCTTCTCTCCCTGCTGGAGGAGAAGCTGGTCCTGATACATGGGACTCTTCCCCCCCACTACGCTCTGGTGGAGGAGCTGGTCCTGATCTCTCGCTGCTGCTTTGGGAGTCCCCGCTGGCCCCTTGCTTCTGGTGTGTCCCCCCTGGGACCCCCCTTGCCCTGGCCGTCGGCGCCCCCCTCTGGGAATCTTCTGATTCTCTGGAGAAGCTCATGGAATCTCTTGGGCCACTCTCATACTCCCCTACGCTGCCCTCAGATTCTTCCCCTTCGCTCTCCATTTCCTCTCTCCCCTGTGCCTCTGCTCCTGAGACCCTGACAGGTGTAATATGCTCAAACCGTCTTGTCCCAGTGAGCAACCTGGCTGCTGAATTCTGCACTAGCTGAAGTTTCCGAACCGCCTTCAGAGGCGGCCGCACATATAACGCATTGCAGTAATCTAACCTTGAGCTTACCAGAGGATTCTCTGTTAGGATTCTTGCGCCGTGTTGCAGTCATGGGATTGTTTTATCACATGACGGTGTATGTTTTCATTCCACATAGTGGGAAGTGATGGAGACAGGATGTTTATATTACTGTGTTCTGTGTTCTGTGTTACTGTAATGTGGGACTATTGTCCTTTGCTCTCTCTCTCTTTGATGTCGGATGAGAAAGAGGAAGGAGCTGACTCAGAATGCTCCCACTGTATATATGTAAATAAACGTAGTTTAGCCAAAAAGTTGTGCTGCTGAGTCTGCCACACGAACTGCCAACACACTGTTGATCCTAAAATGTGCTGATGCCTCTTGGAATCAGTCGCTGTGATGTTCAGGCTGGAGAAAGACTTTGAGTCTCCCAACTGACCAGGAGGGAGAGAACATGCCAGCCAGGCATGTGTCTCTGCCAGGTTCCCACCCGTGCATAGGACGCTCCTGACCCACCCCTAGTTCAGAACAGTCACTCCAAAAGGATACCATGGTCAATGATACCGAAAGCCGCTGAGAGGTCAAGGAGAATTAACAAGACATGTTTCCCTTGTTTCTCTCTCAACAGAGGTCATCCTACAGGGTGATCAAAGCAGTTTATGTGCCAAAACCAGGCGTAAACCGCTGTCAGGGGCTCAGGAGCAGAGGCACAGGGAAGAGAGGAGATGGAGAGCGAAGGGGAAGAATCCGAGGGGAGCGTAGGAGAAGAGGACAGTGGACCGAGGGATTCCATGAGCCTCTCCAGCGAATCGGAAGATTCACAGAAGGGGGCGCCAGTGGCCAGGGGTAGGGGGTTCCCAAGGGGAACGCCCCAGGAGCAAGGGGGCAGCAGGGACTCCCAGAGCACTAGCTGGAAATCAGGACCAGCTTCCCCACCAGAGCAGAGTGGGGGGGGGAAGAGTCCCAAGGATCAGGGCCAGTGCATTCCCCACCAGGGAGAGAAGATAAGGCAGGGCTGACCATGCCTCCATCAGAAAGTCGGACAACGGAGGAGAGGTCAGATCTGGCCAGTGTCCCGGAAGAGGGAAGCAGTGACCGAAGTAGTGTAACGGTTAGGAGAAAGGTCACTGGGCTGGCGCGAGAGGCAAGTTCAAATGTACAGGAGCGCGGGACAGCAGAGAATGAGGATTGGGAACCGGGTCCTAAAGCCCGCCGGAGGGAGGGGGAGGAGCTAAGCGACTCAGCGTCGGAAGAGTCCAGAAAGGGCAATGCCCCAGCGGGCAGGAGGACCCAGAGGAGGAGAGAGCAGCGTAAAAGGTGGAGCAGGGCTAGGATCTTAAACTGGTGTCATAGGGGAGGAGACTCAGACGGGACTTCGCCGATCTAGGGTTTAAGACGTAGGGCTGCACGCTGTGGCTTTGAAATGGAAACTGAACTTCAATAAAGACTTTTGTACATTACTACAGCCTAGCGTTGGTCCTCTGTGAGCTGGGACCTAGAGGCAGCTCTGACAACCGCGACTGAAGTTGATCCAGAAAATCAGTTTCTCCCAAAAGCGCCTGGATCTGGTTTGCAACCACTCACTCCAGAACCTTGCTCAGGAAAGGGAGATTAGCAACTGGCCAGTACTTAGGTTTTCCAAATCCAGGGGAGGTTTATTAAAGTTTGGTTTTACCATTGCCTCCTTCAAACAGACAGAGACCACCCCCTCTCGTAAAGAGGCACTGATCACCTCCCTGGCCCAGCCAAGGTCTAGAGGGTCTAGAGTGCAACCGGTCTCCCTGACTGATCTGAGCACCTTGCTCACATTCTTGAGCCTTACCAGCTGAAACTCATCCAACACAACAGGACTAGACTGTGCTCTGTGCACCCCATGAGATTCATCTGCTGTAACAGCAGAGTCAAGGTCTTGGTGGATGCATGCGATTTTATCCTCAAAATACCTTGCGAACAAGTCACAGGGAGCTACCATTGGTTCTATTACCTCCTTTGAGCTAGCCTGTAAAAGGCCCCATGCAACCCGGAAAACTCTGCCAGACGACATAATGAGGATGCAAAGGAGGCAGCAAAGTATGCCTTCTTTGCTGCCTTCACTGCCACTAGGTAGGCTCGATAATGATCCCTTACTGGTGTTCGGCTGCATTCAGTCAGATCTTTCCTCCACTTCATTCATCTCCCAGCTTGTTTTCTTGCCCTAAGCTCTGGAGTATACCAGGGAGCCAAACAGGCTCCACAAAGTGGGAGAGGGCGCTCAGGGGTGATCATGTCAATAGCCCAAGCCATTCGTGTTCCAGAGGTTGGCCAGGGCTTAGAGAGGGGCACCAGTCAATCCCCCAGAGCCGTTGGGAATCCCACTGGATCCATCAGCCTCCGAGGGCAGACCTTTCTAATAGGTCCCCTGCCTCTGCAGAGGGGAAAAGGTGCTGACAGCCTAAATCTTAACAGGAAGTGATCCAACCATGACAAGGGACTGATGTCAATGTCCCCCACTTTCAAATCATCCTCTTCCTGCCCAGTTGAGAAAACAAGGTCCACTGTGGCCTGCCATGTGCATGGGGCCAGTGACATGTTGGGACAACCCCATGGTTGTCATGGTGACCACGAAGTCGCCCCAGAGCCAGCTGCATCTGCGTGGATGGTGAAGTCTCCCAGAACCAACAGTCTGGGAGACCTAAACACTGCCTCCAAGACCAATTCTGTCAGCTCAGGCAGGGAGACTGCTGGGTAGCAAGGTGGGTGGTAAACCAGCAGAATCCCTAATCTGTCCCGATTGCCCAACATCAGGAACACACACAGTAGACACCCCCCACTGAACAGAGAGCCTGAAGATAGAGAATCTCTATAGACCACAGCAGCTCCCCCTCCCCGACCCTCGAATCTGGCCTGATGCAGCACTGAGTACCCAGGTGGGCACAGCTGGGTGAGACCAACTCTACCCTGTTCACCCTCTAGGTGGAACTGCCCTGGAAGACAACTCAGAATCTGGTCCAAAATGCAGTGGCCAAATAATAAACTGGATTCCTTCTATTTTTAAAATAATGTTTCTATCCCACCTTTTTCTCCAAAGAGCTTCAGGTGGGATTCATGGGTCTATCCCTCCTCATTTAACGCATTTAAATCATACAAGGTGCTCACATGAGGGATTCACATAAGCCCCCAGGTATATGTAGAACCATCTTGCTTTGGAAACACCCCCCGCCCCCTGCCCCCCCGTTCATCAAAAGACCAACACTTTGTATTGTTTCATAGGTAATAGAAGAGGAAAAATGACCATTAATCTAAGGACAACCACAAGGGCTCTTGAATGTTGGCTATGCAATGTTGAATGTTCCAGTGGTTTTCTCAATTACAGCTGGCAGAGAGATTTAAGCTGGATAAAAGCATTTTAAAATAGAACAAAAAGAATTGGCCTCAACCTTTTTTTTAAGCCGCCTAGGTTGGTGACCATCCCTGCTTCCTGTGGGAGGGAGTACCATCGGTTTAACTACGCACTGCGTGATGAAAGGACTTTCTTCTATCTGGCATGACCTGTCCAGCATTTTTATTCGCTTATCCCATAGGCCAAGTATTATTTCTACGTCCAAATGTTGCCATCTGGCTATGACCTCTGTGAATCGCTGTGACCTCCGTTAATGAATGTGACTAACTCCGCAATCTAAATGGGGTTCATTTGCATTCCCATTTTTTCCTAACGCAAAGACGCCTCCCCAAAGGACCTCCTACAAACTCGCCCCCTCCCTGGCTTTGCAGAGAGGAAGGGGCAGAAGATCTGCTCCCTGGCTGGGGCCCCCCTGCATGAGCTGAGCAGCCCCCCATGCACCCTCCCCATCTCCCCGAAGCGCCCCATGGGGAGGAGAGAGGAGACTCACCAGAGCCCAGAAGGCATCGCCCGGCCACCTCTGGCAGAGACAGGAAGGATTTCTGCCCTCTCTAGGAATGCAGCTCAGCTCCTTTAACGCTTGCAAGGCGCAGCTGGCCAGCCTCTCAGGGCCGCATGCATTGCACTCCCCCCGCGATGTCATCTTGGGGGGACCCTCTGAGCTGGCCACCTGGGCTGCTTCCTCCCTTGGCCAGAAACGGGGGGACAGCCTGCCGTGCAAAAGGCTCTGCAAGGAGCAGGAAAGCCCATCCTAGAACCACAGAAGTGGAGCTGGGAGGAACCCCCACGGTCATCTAGCCCAGCCCCTTGCAAGGCAGGCATCTCATCGGAAGCATCCCTGCCAGGTGGGCATCCCGTCACGCCCCCCCCCCCACCACTCACCGGCTCTACCGCCCTTCTAGGTCCGAGGAAGGCGCTCGGCTAGCCAAGCAGGAGGAGAAGCGAGGGGCTCCCGACTCCTCCCCAAACACCTCCCCGCAAATCCCGGAGAAAGGCCAAAGCTGGAAGGACTCCCCTTCCTTGGCACGTGGGAACAGCAAGAGAGCCTGGATCGGGCGAGAGCCTGTCCCTCAGCTGGCAGTGCTAGATTTACTAGAAGCTAAATAATTATTTACTATAATAATAATAATAATTACAGCATTACCTTTCAGGGGGTGTACTGAGAAAGGTGATGAGGACTGATTTTTCAGTCGTTCAGGGGAGTTTCATTTCCGAGGGTGCTGGAGACTTGAAATCAAGCCACAATTCGACTCAGCAGCAAGCTACACCCCCACTGTACCGCATTACTTTTTTATTATTTTACTTTCCACAAAACAAGATTCCACAATTAACATTGAAAATACGTGCCCCCCCCCCCCACTTCATATGTATATCTTTATCCTTTCATCATTATCTCTACTGAGATTCTTAAAATCTTCAAGCTTCTCCCCATTCCCACTTCTGGTTCCTTATATACACCAAATTCTTCTGCATATCCATATCTACTATTAATCCATTATTATATCCTAAATTATCCAAATTTCTGGTAATTGCAAGCGTTTAGTCCAAAGCTGCTAATGTTTCAACTTGTTTAGTGTTCTTTGCACATATACAATAAATGTTTCCCACTCTTTTTTGAATTTCTCATTATCATAGTCTCTGAGCTTTGTTGCTAGTTTCACCATCTCTGCATAGTCCTTAAGTTTGATTTGCCATTCTTCAAAGTTTCTTCCTTCCTTCCAGGCCGCTGTTGTAGCATACATGAATATCTTCTGTTCTTTGGGTAGTTCAGCATCTACTGAACCTATTAAAAAAGCTTTTGGTTTTTAAACAAAGGTCATTTTAAACATTTTTTTCTGTTCATTATAAATCCTTTCCCAGAAATTTTTAATAATTCTCCAACTGAATAAGTGTGCATGCACACAAAATAATATACCCAGAACAAACTTAGTGCTACTGGACAATTTTTTATTTTTTTAAAATGAAACCAGACTTTCAAAAATCCCTCCGATCAAAGTGTGCCTTGCCAAACTCACAAGTATTTCCAGGTACTCACTCCACTTAATGGGTGTTCTCCTGCAGACATCGGGTTTCTTGGATGCAAGGTCATGTTCACAATTATAAATCCAATAAGAAATGAGAATGGGTTTGGGTTGCTTTTAATCCAACTTTCCCATCAGCAAGCTGCTGTCCATTTATATCAAATAAGCTGGTAACTTTTCCACTTACAAACTTTCCCAACGCAGTGGCTATTACCTAGGAGATGGGGACGAACCTCCTTTTTATTTCTCTGTCTGGTGCCGAATTTAGTCGAATACAATCTTTTATAAAATCATCTTTACCTTCCCATCGGCTGTAAGTAGTTTTGGGAAATCTCTGCTTCAGCCTAGAGTGGAGGCTTGTCTCCCATGGAGTTGCACTGCTGACAGGACCACTGGCCTCTGTCACTGCTCCCCACACCCACTCCCTGTGCCTTTCAGCAGAGGAATCGAGGGCAGCTGGAGAAGCTTTTGCGGGCTGCTGGACCCTCCACACCTGGAGAACCCTCTCAGGGTTTTTTGCGCACTCTGCCTTAGTGCTATTCCCTGTTGCTCCATGGGGCTCAAGTGCGTTAGAGCGATCAGACTCGCAGTCTGCAGAAACTCACACTCCGACCGCCATCTGCAGAAACCAGAAGTCTCCCACTGTACAGCATTTTAAATGTTTATGGGAGAAGTGGTGTTGCTGTTTTGTTTTTCTTTTACCTATTTATTCATGCTTTTACCTTGTATTTTATTTTGTGAACCACCCTGAGATTTTGTGATGAGAGGCAGTATGTAAATCTCAAAAATAATAATGCCTCCTAAAATTAAATCTCTACACAAACACTACTAGTTTTCCTCCACCGTGAGTTTTTTGATGGGAAGTGAGGCTGCTCTTATGTCTGAAGCTTTTTCCACACTCTTGGCACTGAAATGGTTTCTCCCCTGTATGAATTATTCGATGGGAAGCGAGATGGTAGCTGTGACTGAAGCTCTTTCCACATTCCAAGCACTGATAGGGTTTCTGCCCTGTATGAATTCTTTGATGGGCAGTGAGACCTTCTTTCCAGGTGAAGCTCTTTCCACATTCCAAGCACTGAAATGGTTTCTCCCCTGTATGAATTCTTTGATGGTAAGTGAAACTGTCCTTTCGACTGAAGCCCTTTCCACATTCCAAGCACTGATAGGGTTTCTCCCCTGTATGAATTCTTTGATGGGAAGTGAGATTTTCTTTCCTAGTGAAGCACTTTCCACATTCTAAACACTGATAGGGTTTCTCCCCTGTATGAATTCTTTGATGGGAAGTGAGATTTTCTTTCCAGGTGAAGCTCTTTCCACAATCCAAGCACTGATAGGGTTTTGCCCCTGTATGAACTCTTTGATGGGAAGTGAGATTGGTCCTCTGACTGAAGCTCTTTCCACATTCCCAACAACGATGTGGTTTCTCCCCTGTATGAATTCTTTGATGGGAAGCTAAAGTCTGTTTCCAGATGAAGCTCTTTCCACACTCCAAGCACTGATAAGGTTTCTCTCCTGTATGATGTGATTTGTGGGAAGCGAGACTGTCCTTTCGACTGAAGCTCTTTCCACATTCCAAACAACAATATGGTTTCTCTCCTGTATGAATTCTTTGATGGGAAGCGAAACTCTTTTTCCAGGTGAAGCTCTTTCCACATTCCAAGCACTGATAGGGCTTCTTCTCAAGGGGATTTCTTTGATGGGAAGAGGAATGGGAGCTCTGACTGAAGCTCTCTCCATAGTCTGAATACTGATATGGCTCCTCCACTGTATGGATTTCATTGTGGTCTCCCTTGTTCTTCATTTCCAATTCATCAATACCTGAAACTAAGAGGCAAATGTATTAGAGGTTTGGGAAGAACATTATGGAGGAATGCTAATTAAGGCTTGTGACAGGGAAAGAACTCAAGGGAGTTAGATGTTATAATGTTCATTTTGTTCTGTAAAAATGTCTAGTTTCATATACAAATCGAGTATTGGCTGTTTTCTCTCACTTAAGTTTTTAAAAGATTAACAAAGCTTAACAGTAACATCAATTTGTTCAAATTTAAATATGGATCTGTACTATGTTCATAAATAAAGTGTTCTTTTATTATTATTTAAATGATGGACAATGAAGGAATGTTCCCTGCCCAAAATTAAGATATATTCAATCTGCTCAATTGTTCAATATGCAGTAATAAAGCTAAACAAATTTTAAGAGCTGGTGAAATATTTGGGAACACTGACACTGGACAGGCATGGTCTTAGTCAGCTGCCTTGTAGTGAGCAATGTAAGAGTAGGGGAACAAAAATGGAAAGCATATGGACTTCTGTGTGCTGAAAAACACTTTGTGTATTGAACTAATGTGTGTAGCAGCTGCCAAATTAAACTTCTTCAGTGGCTAAAAAATATAATTATGATGTGCATCACGTTAAAGCAATTTGGACGTTTTCTTAAATTCTTGACATCACAGCATGCAGCAGAAACTTGTCATATTAGCATTATTATTATTCAAGTGTTCTTACTTAAATGTTACATTACTGCAAGAAGTTACAGGGGACGAGGCAGGGGGCCTTCTCGGTAGGGGCACTCACCCTGTGGAACGCCCTCCCATCAGATGTCAAGGAGATAACTATGAAACTTTTAGAGGACTTCTGAAGGCACCTCTGTATCGGGAATTTTTAAATGTTTGATGTTTTATTATGTTTTTATATTTTTTGGAAGCTGCCCAGAGTGGCTGGGGCATCCCAGGGAGATGGGCAGGGTAAAAATAACAAAATTATCATTATTGTTACTACAGGGTTCACTTTCTGAGATTCAAAAGGCCTGGCTCTCCTCCCTCCTCTCCGTCTCTGAGGCTGGGCTTTCTGTCTCATCTCAAAGACTGCCAAAGCGCCCAAAAAAGCCTCTTGAATTCCACCCAAACCGTCCACATCAATCCTAAGCATCTCCTGTTCTGATTTCCATTTTTTGGTCTCCCTTTCCAGCTTTTTAGATTTTTCCTCCCTTCCTTTCATGTCGACATCAAGTGCTTCTGTTTTCTTTGTCAGTGTCTCTACTTTAGCGGTCAAATTTGTCACCATTTCACTATTTCTATCAATTGGGGCTAATAGCTTCTCCAAATTTTCCTTCATCTCTTTAGTCCGGTATTTTTTTAAGTCAGCAAAAAGTTCCACCAATTCAGATGGGGACCTGTCCCCTGGGTCTTGCTCTGAAGATCTTCTACTCAGGCCTGGCGTTAACTGTTTTTTAACTGCCATAGTCAAAATCTCACTCTCCCTTTTCCAGCAACCCCTTATCAGTTTCTTAAGGCAGCCCTGTTCAGGGAAGTTTTTAATATGTAATGCTGTACTGTTTTTAACACTGATTGGGAGCCGCCCAGAGTGGCTGGGGAAACTCAGCCAGATGGGTGGGGTATAAATAATAAATTATTATTATTATTATTATTATTATTATTATTATTATTATTATTATTATTATCTCAAGGCCACAGAATAACTCTTTCCTAAGAGATCCTGTTTCCTGTATTTTTCCAGCCCTCCCTCTTCCATCCAGCCTGATACCCAGAACACATAAGCTGTTTAACATAAAATCCAATTTCTCAAATTAAGATTCAAATTAACCAAATAATTACTTTAAGAGAGGAACCACAAGAAAGAAAAAAGAAACAATGTGTCCAAGAGGACACAGCAATTTAGATGTCCAGAGAAGAGTGGTTGTGTTGCAGTAATCCAATTCTCTTTAACTGTCTCACAGTAGAAGACATATTTTCCTTCGAAGAGAAGCAAACTTGTCCAAACCTGTCCTGCTATTAGCTTTTTTAGCCAACTCTCAGTCCTTTAAAGAGCTCAAATGGTTTTTTAAAGAACTTTAAAAATGAGACCAGATTTTCAAAAATCCCTCCAATCGCTCTTGGCACTGAAATGGTTTCTACCCTGTGTGAATTCTCTGATGGGAAGTGAGATTGTTGCTTTGACTGAAGCGCTTTCCACATTCCACGCACTGATATGGTTTCTCCCCTGTATGGATTTTTTGATGGGCTGTGAGACTTTCTTTCCTGGTGAAGCTCTTTCCACATTCCAGGCACTGATAGGGGTTTTCCCCTGTATGAATTCTTTGATGGGAAGTGAAACTTATTTTCCAGGTGAAGCTCTTTCCACATTCCAAGCACTGATAGGGTTTCTCCCCTGTATGAATTATTTGATGGGAAGTGAGTTTGGCGCTGTTAATGAATCTCTTTCCACATTCCACACACTGATACGGTTTTTCCCCTGTATGGATTATTTTATGGGAAGCTAAACTCAGTTTCCAGTTGAAGCTCTTTCCACATTCCAAGCACTTAAAGGGTTTCTTCCTTGCATGAACTCTTTGATGGGAAGTGAGACTTTCTTTCCTGGTGAAGCTCTTTCCACATTCCAGGCACTGATAGGGGTTTTCCCCTGTATGAAATCTTTGATGGGAAGTGAAACTTATTTTCCAGGTGAAGCTCTTTCCACATTCCAAGCACTTAAAGGGTTTATCTCCTGTATGAATTCTTTGATGGGAAGTAAGATCTGAGTTCCTCCTGAAGCTCTTTCCACATTCCATGCACTGATATGGTTTCTCCCCTGTATGAATTCTTTGATGGGAAGTGAAACTTATTTTCCAGTTGAAGCTCTTTCCACATTCCAAGCACTGATAGGGTTTCTCCCCTTTATGAATTCTTTGATGGGAAGTGAGATATAATTTCCTGGTGAAGCTCTTTCCACATTCCAAGCACTGATGGGGTTTCTCCCCTGTATGAATTCTTTGATGGGAAGTGAGATTTTCTTTCCTGGTGAAGCTATTTCCACATTCCAAGCACTGAAATGGTTTCTCCCCTTTTCGACTGAAGCTCTTTCCACACACCACGCACTGATAGGGTTTCTCCCCTTTATGAATTCTTTGATGGGAAGTAAGATTTTCTTTCCTGGTGAAGCTATTTCCACATTCCAAGCACTGAAATGGTTTCTCCCCTGTATGAATTTTTTGATGAGAAGTGAGATGGGCCCTGTGACTTAAGCTCTTTACACATTGCAAGCACTGATAGGGCTTCTTCTCAAGCGGATTTCTTTGATGGGAAGAGGAATGGGAGCTCTGACTGAAGCCCTCTCCACAGTCTGAATCCTGATATGGCTCCTCCACTGTGTGAAATTCATTGTGCTCTCCCTTGTTCTTCATTTCCAATTTATCACCACCTGAAACTCAGAGGCAAACGGATTAGAGTCCAGGGAAGAAGTGCAGCTCAAAATCATGGGGCAATGCTCATTAAGGTTTGTGACAGGGAAAGAACTGAAGGGAGTTAGATGTTATAATGTTCATTTTGTTCTGTAAAAATGTCTACTTTCATAAACAAATCAAGTTGAATATTAGATGTTTTCTCTCTCTTAACTATTTTTAGCTTAACTTGGTAACATCTTTTTGTTCAAATTTAAATATGGATCTGTACTATCTTCATGAATAAAATGTACTTTTATTATTATTTAAATGGTGGCCAATGCTGGAAAGTTCCCTGTCCAAAATTAAGATATATTCAATATGCTAAGTTGTTCAATATGCAGTAATTATTTAAAAATATTTTTTATTGGTTTTCTTTTTCTCGTAACAAATATCCACTATCAATAACATTCATTTTCCAGTTTCTCCCCACCCTGTTGACTTCCCTCAGCTTCCATTTCTGGTTTATTACCTCATATATTACATTCTGCTATTTGTATAAAATAATATTTTGTCACATTGTAAAATTTCTTGTTCTCTATCAATAAAGCTGTAAACTGCCAACGAGTTGTTTTGTTTCTGTAGGAATGTTATAAATGGTTCCCATACTTTTTCAAAGTCACTACTGTCCTTTTCACGCAGTTCAATATGCAGTAATAAATCTAAACAAATTTTAAGAGCTGGTGAAATATTTGGGAACACTGACACTGGACAGGCATGGTCTAAGTCTGCTGCTTTGTAGTGAGCAATGTAAGAATAGGGGAACAAAAATGGAAAGCATATGGACTTCTGTGTGCTGAAAAACACTCTTTGTGTATTAAACAAATGTGTGTAGCAGCTGCCAAATTTAAACGTCTTCAGTGGCTAAAAAATATAATTATGATGTGCATCACCTTAAAGCAATTTGGATGTTTTCATAAATTCTTCACATCACAGCATGCAGCAGAAACTTGTCATATCGGCATTATTATTACTCAAGTGCCCTTACTTAAATGTTAATTACTGCAAGAAGTTACAGGGGACGAGGCAGGGGGCCTTCTTCGTAGGGGCACCCACCCTGTGGAACGCCCCCCAATCGGATGTCAAGGAGATAACTATGCAACTTTTAGAGGACTTCTGAAGGCACCTCTGTATCGGGAATTTTTAAATGTTTGATGTTCAATGCCTGAGATTCAAAAAGCCTGGCTCTTTTCTGGGATGGAGTTTGTTTGGTCCAGTTGTGGAATGTGTGCCATCTCCAATGTAGGTCAACTCTTTGGTCAACCAAAGAGAGACACAAAAGCAAGAACAGAAGCAAAAAACTTGACTGAAGCTACTTCAACACCTGAAATCACTCTGAAGCCTACATTTAAGAAGGCCTGGGCAGTTCAGACATCCTGGTCAGGGTTTTAAAAGGCAGAACTGGAGGAAGAATATTAACAGGGAAAACAATCAATAGCCATCCATCCAAGGTTTGCTGTGGGAGTGTTAACATCCCAGGTGCTGTGGGTGGCGCTGTTGAGCCCCATCGAAATATCAGAGGTTCATCACCTAGATATATATATTGAATTACAAAACAGATAGGATGACCGAATAGGGAGCCTTACTGAGAGAGTCCCACATCCCACGATTCTCCTCCATGACCTCCTGATGCAGAGCTCTCTGGTCAGGATCCAGCAACGCCCACTCCTCATCTGTGATATAGACAGCTACATCTTCAAAGCAAACTGTGTCCTAACAGAAAAGGAAAAAGGCTGTCCTCTTAGAGAACATTCATGTGATCCATTACACTTGGCTCTGTTGTTTTCTACAGCGGCCAGACCCCTCTCTGCCTTCCTCATCCCTCTCTCCTGCTGCAGCTTCTGCCTCGGAGTCTGGGCTGCTCTCTGCCACAGACTCCCTCTGCTCCCTGAGCCCTCTTCCCTCTCCAGCTTCAGACACCTCCTCCTCCTCCTCCTCCTCCTCCTCCTCCTCCCAGTCGGCTCCCTCTTCTCTGGCTCCTCCCACCATTCCTCTGCATCCAACTGTGTCCAGCCAGTCTGCATCCAAGCAGTCCTTTCCCACAAGGCTCCTTCCCCCTACCTGATCTGGGTCCACAGCTGCTGCCTCCCCTCCACCACCATGAAAAGATGAAGGAGCAGGTCTTGGTGACATCATTCCGTCACCTGGGAGAGACAAAGGTAAGTGGAAACCGTGAGCGTCTGCTTCTCTCAGAGGTGAAACAGTGCATCTCTAAGTACAGATGGGGCTTCCTCAAAGTCTCCCCTGCTAGCTTCCGGTTCCGCTCTGCCTTAATGGGGCAGCGGGAGATCGTTGGCAAAGGAAAAACAAGGATGACTGAGGGTAATTCTCCTTACAGGTTCCCCCAGGGACAGGGCAAACGGGCTTCACTCCCAGTTTGTTTCAGTACCTGGCTCTCACTCCGGCATGGGTTGTGGGAGGCAGGGAGGCGCTGAGTGCGAAAGCCCTTTGCCTGCTGAAAACCCTCCTTCGTAGCCATTAAGGAGCAGAAGTTTTCCTGTCCATTGGAGCTCAATTTGGACTAATGTACAGATGTTGCTGGAAGGGATGAGATCATAAACTGTGGGACTGAAACAGCTGCAAGGTCTTTAAGGGTTGAATTTGAGAGAAGACTTCATTTGGTGCAAAAGATGGTGGGGGGAGGGGAGCCAATGGCTTCTTTATATCAAGTTTTCTTCTCTACACTAATGAATTGGCCGCCCGCCATTGGATACTAGTTCAAAATATATATGTACAGGTGAGCAGGGATGAAACTGGATTGCAGATATGGAATATAACATCAAATGGAACTTTGTGTGTAAAAAAAGGAAAAAGGGAGGGAAGCTCTATTTTACAAAATGTTTACGATGGAAAATTAGAGCTGACTCTTCCCTATCCTTTATTATTTATGGACTGAACTGAATAATGCTAAAAGGACTTGGAATTTAATTTAATTGGATAACTGTGCGTTTATATTCGGCCAGATAGAGGGATGTAAGCAATCTGCAAGTTGTGAATGAGCTGATAAAATTCATTACTGAATCATTTGCAGTTCGACAGATCCCTCTCCTTCCCAGGCGGAGAAGAAAAGTGGCAAAAACAGGTTATTTACTGGGACCGTGTGATTTTTGCAGCTGCTGTTAAAGTTGCCAAACAACGAAGCACAGGACAGAGCGATGGAGAATTTCTGAAACCACAGTGGGATATTAGCTCTGCCCAAGGAATGATGGAGAACAGCAACAACCAGGAAAAGATAGACAGAACATTTTACAAGGACAGGAAGAAACATCATGAACAGAAAGATTGCCACACACAGGAAGAATAAGGATATAGCTGGAGTGCCTCACTTGTAGTTTTATATATTATTTAATGTGTCAAAATGAATGGAAGTCATTAATATTGCAGTTGTTGTATAAATGATTGTTATCTTGACTGGAGTGTAATTGAAATTAATAAGATTTTGGAATGCAGAAATAAAGAAAATCATCAAACCATCGGTATTAGCGGGGGGCGGGGGGTCCCACCTAAATTATATAACTTGGTATCTGAATGATTGGTATTAGTAATTGTATTGTAAGTTGGCATTGTTATAACGAGGCTATTATAGGACTGTAATTGAAAACTAATAAAAATTACTATTGTAAAAGTCTCCCCTGCTGAATACATTTGGACATTTGTACCCATTTCATATATTGGTTGTGCAAAAACACATCTCCCCCCCCCCCCGAGCTCTGGACTCCAAGTGTCTTCACCCAAAAGATGTAAAGAACTCACAGATAAGTTTCAAAACCAAGAGAATGTGACAAAACGCAGAAAACACTCCTTCCTCCTTACCCAGAGGCCTCACTCTGGTGTCCAACGGAGTCTTCTCTGCCTCAGAAGAATCAAGACCCATTTCTGCAAAAAGATCCTTCCCCTGAAAGAGGAACATGGATTCAAAACAAAGAATGGGGAGAAGGATTAGAAAAGGAATGGCAGAGGCAAGCGCCTTCAGGGGACAGAGGTGAAAGCTGTTTCTTGCTTCTGCTAGACTGGTATCTGGGACTGGCTGCCAGGACCATATAACATTGGTCCTCAAGGATCTTCCCTGGCTCCCAGAATGTTTCCAAGCACAATTCAAAGTGTTGGCGCTGAACTTCAATGCCCTAAATGGCCTCAAATGCCCAGTATACCCACAGGAGCGTCTCCACCCCCTTCGTTCAACCCGGACACTGAGGTCCAGCTCTGAGCGTCTTCTGCTGGTTCCCTCTCTGCAACAAGCAAAGTTACAGGGAACCAGGGAGGACCTTCTTGGTAGTGGTGCCTGCCCTGTGGAATGCCCTCCCATCAGATGTCAAGGCAATAAGCAACTACCTTACTTTTAAAAGACATATGAAAGCAGTCCTGTTTAGGGGTATTTTTAATGTTTAATGCTGTATTGTGTTTTTAATATTTGTTTAGAAGCCACCCAGAGTGGCTAGGGAAACCCAGCCAGATAGGCGGAATATAAATAAATTATCATCATCATCACCATCATCATTATTACAGGGAACAAGGCAGTGGACCTTCTCGACAGTGGCACCCACCCTGTGGAATACTCTCCCATCAAATGATAAGGAGATAAAGAACTGCATAACTTTTAGAAGACATCTGATGTCTTATTATGCTTTTCTATGTGCTTGAAGAAACCCAGCCACATGGGTGTGGTATTAAAATAACAACAACAACAACAACAACAACAACAACAACAACAACAACAACAACAACAATAGCAGTAGCAGTAGCAGTAGATTTCCAAAAAAAGGATGGGCCATTAGTAAATAATTTGGCATACTCTCCCTCCTCTTTGGAGCCCCTTGGAAGTATCCAGAGGAAAGTCTCTCTCACCTGCCGTTCTGCCTGCTTTTTCTCCTCTGTCTGACTCAGGAGGAAACCTTCGGCCAGGGCCACTGCCTGGGAACTGGTCTCCGCTCCACATTCCCTCACCCAGCTCTCCATCTCCGCTGGAAGGACAGCCAGGAACTGCTCCAAGATCACCAGGTCCAACACCTGAGCTTTCATGTGCCTTTCTGGCTTCAGCCACTGGTGGCAAAAATGGTAGAGTTGGCTGCAAACCTCTCGGGGTCCTTTGGCCTCCTGGTAGCAGAACTGCCTGAGCTGCTGGCTCTGCACAGCTGAGTGGAGGGTGTCCTCCTCACCCAGGATCTTCTGCACAGAGTTTTCACAGAATCCCCCACTGCTCCCCGTTTCCATGGCATGGCCTCTTCCTGCTTCAGCATCAGCTGAGTCTTGCTCATCCATCTGTGTTCCCAGGAAGTCTCCAAGAGATTGGAAGGAGCCCCTTGGTCCTCTGCCAAGTTCTAATGCAAGGTGCAACAAATCCTACGAATCAAACACACTATTCTATTATAATATCAAAGCACAGCCAAGAGAAGAAAATTTTCCCTGAGCAAGTGTGGGGAGAGGAGGAGGAGGAAGAAGTCATAACTGTGAATGACAAGTGAGTCATTTGTATCCCAACCCCACTTCATAGTCCAGAGCTTCACCCCAACCCAGCCATATCTGCTTGGGTGGCCTTGGTAAGCAGGAGGGCCCATGTCTAGCTCCAGCCACCGTCCCTTTGGCACAGACAGGATGTGGCCATGGGACTTCCTGCTCTGGATCCAATGGGATGGTTGCAAGTCCCTCTGGGTGGAACTGCCCTGAAAGACGCCTCGGAAACTGGCCCCAAATGCAGCAGTTGGGTTCTCAACTGGATTCCCTCTTTTACTAATGGCATTTCTATCCCACCTTTTCTCCAACAGGCTCCAGGTGGTGTCAGGGACTGGACCGAAGAGGAATGCTGGAGACCCCTTTCCCTCCTCCTGAACCTTCCCGAGAAGAGGAGGACAGTATAGATTTACAACACTGGTTTGCAGAAGGTCATAGTTCAGAGGCTGCAGAGGGGAGAAGCTGGGAAATATTGGGAGAGCAGCACGAGGAAGAAGAAGCAGCAGCACCACCAGGGGAGAGACAGCTGGCAGACTCTGTGTCTTCAGAAAGCATTCCTGACCCTCCTTCTCCCAGGACCAAGCATGCATTGAGAGAACAGGAAGCTCAGAGGCAGAAAGCACACATCAGCCGAGGCAGGGATGATGTAGAAGAGGAGAGACAGGTGGGACTTTACTCAGAACAACGCCATTACTGCAATGGAGAGGCGCTTTCCAAAGTCTCTCTCTGTAAATATTGAATAAAGGACTCAGTAGGAACTCTTCTTGGCTGGCCACTGGGGGAGGGATGGGATTCCCTGAAGCCTGACAGGTGGCATCTACCGCTCCTCATTGAAGACCCACGAAAATCCTTTGGCATACATGTAATTCCTGTTTTAAAATACCTGCATTGGTTGCCAGTTCATTTCTGGGCCTAAGTTCATCAACAGACCAACATTTTATATTATTTAATTGGCAATGGAAGAGGAGAAAGGCCCATGACTCACCCTTAATCTAAGCACAACCGCAAGGGCTTTGCCATGTGGAATGCTCTCTGCTCTCTGCTCACTATGTTCTATCCTGCATTTTTGGTTGTATTCAAACCAATTCATTAACCATCTGCCAAGCAAGATGGCTTCCTCCAAAGTCTTGGGAACCGTAGTTTGTTAAGGATGCTCAGAATTCTTAAGAGACACCATCCAGCTGCCCCACTAGATCCTAAAAAAAATATTGAAAAGCTTTGAAAACACACAATTAATTTAGGTTCTCTCCCCCCCACCCGCCAGCAGATGCTTTGGCTGCCCCCCCCCCCGGAAATCCTGGCTACGCCCATGGCCTCCATCCTCGTCAGCGGGTCCCCTAGCAACTCTCATCACTCAAGGGTGGGGGTTGCCTCTTTCGCGCCCACCCTCCGCTTGCTTCCTTTCCAGGAAGGCCTCTCCTGCCTTGGATTCCTGGGGCATTTAATGACCAGGTCCAGTCAGCATTCCCTAATGCAGAAGCAATTCTGAGAATGTTCATTTGTATGATGAATGCTAATTGCCATGGAGAAAGATCCTTTTCTCAGCTGAAGAGGATAAAAAATGAATTTAGAACAACAAAGTTTCAAGATAAATTATGTTACCTCAGCATCATGTGCACAGAAAATGACAAGCTATGCAGTTTATCGTTTGATGATATCATCAGTGATTTTGCTTTGGCAAAAGCAAGCAAAGTACTGTAATTTAGATCATGTTTGTGTACTGTTTGAATCCACAGTATACAATGAATCATGATAAAATTATACAGCTGAATGAGTATTGGGTAGATGCATTAATATAATTAGTCCTGTTTAATAATTTTTTGATGTACAGGCATATATAGTATCGGTATTGTCAGCTCTGACAGGTATGATTTATGAATGTGATATATTACTAGAAATACTGTCATTTACACTCAGTAAGTGTAACAGGGTACAAAAGTCTGCTGTCCCAATGAACAGTGTGGACTACTATGGTGATACTGCATTGATATTATATAAAAACACATTGTATTAACTACAATTGCATTGTACAGGTTATAACACTTAATTTCATATTAATAAAGCTATTTATAATTATTAGTAGTTTGCCTCATATATTTACACCTCTTATTATTTCATGTTATCACAAGTTTCTAGAGACTTGATTATGAGTCTCTGTAAATTGTGTTTCTGAAGGAACTTTTGTTATTGCCCAATGCCAATGTGTTTGCATTATGAAGAAAAATCATTTTAAGTTAGAGATTAATGATGATTTCACTATTAATATACTTCTTCATTGTATTTCACTATTAATATATTTCTTTATTGTATTTCAGCGCAACAATGACTTTGATAAAATACATATTTTGCTAAGTGCAAATGGCTTGAGATACCTATGAGCTCCGTAAATTACCATCTTGCAGATATTCAGTACAAAAAACAGCGACCACTTGCTGTGGCCCCAGCATAGCTGGGCCGAGAAAGGGCCCCATTACCTTCCTCCGACCTCAATCCGGCCCTGTTTGGGGGCCCCCTGGCTCCTGGGGGAGGGAGTTCCACAGGTTTCCCTGCGCCCCCCCCCCCCGGGCAGCCCCGGACCCCCCCCCCCCTTCTCCCCAAGGCGGAACAGAGAGGAGACCCACCAAAGGCCTGCAGGCGAGGGCGAGGCCGCTCTCCACGAGGAGACCCTCTTGCAGGAAGTGACGTAGAGGGGAGCTGTTCCCGCTTTCATTTCCTGTCCTCTCTAGGAAGCCAACTCGGTGCCACTTAACCCTTGGCGAGCGGGGCGCGGAGGAGCGCCGGGGGTTGCGCAGGCGCAGAGCTGCTCCCTCCCTGGCCCCGGAATGGGTGGGGGGTCCTTGGTGGGGCCTGGGAGGGTGCGGGGCCCCTGGGCCGAGAGGAGGGGCGCCTGGCGGGGAAGAAGCAGGACCCAGAAGCCGGGACTGGGCGCGTGTGCGTGGGAAAGGGGAACCCGTGTCCGGGAGGAGGAGCACTTCTGTCTGCCTGGGGCTCCGGGGCTGGGGAACGGGGAGCCTTCGAGGGGAGGGCTTATGGGGGGGCGAAGGGACCAGATCGGGGGACCCGGGGGTGTCTCTTCTCCGGGGGGGGGCGAGTCCCGCCTGGCTCTCTTGGGGACCCCTGGCCAGCTCTGGTGGGGGCTGCGGGGGTGGGAGGCGGGGGGCTGCAGGGCAGAGAGCCCTGTCCCAGCAAGAGGGGGTCCGCGGGGGCTGAAAGAGCAGCTGGAGGGGGGAGACATGCTTCAGAGACATTGCATACAAATGTATGTATTCCGCTTGCTTGTGTATTCTGTATTGTAGCATATGTTGCTTTGTTCCTATATTTCAGCAATAAATATCATATGTTCTTATCTGTTAGTGAAGTTGCCTTTGAAACAACACAGAAGCAGTCAAAGGGATTTTCCTAGGAAGCATTTGATTCCACCTCTGGTGACATTGTGTGTTCTGAACACACTGACATTCTTATAAGTTTGTGGGTGCCAAATGGCCCCAAATTCCTGGATTCCATAAGTGTTGACATTTGATTTAGAGTTGGGTTGCCAAAACTGGTTGCCAGACCCATGTTTATTAAACTGTGTGTTAGACACTTCCAATCCTCTGGAATCAGCATGTCTTCAAAGCTCATTCAACCAGGCAAGTTTGCCATGAAGTGAGAGGCTGGGGTCATGGGCTGTTCAGAGAACAAAGGGACTCGGTAGGAGAGGCAAAGGTGAGAGGGCCCTCTTCTTCCGCAGCTGAAGCAAGGTGAGCTGCAGAGCTTAGGAGTTATGGGATGGAGAAGCAGCTGGCAGAGCAGGATGTTTGAGGTTTGTTTGAATCCCCCAGCCGCCCCTGATCTCCTTTGCCCCAGACCTGGCCATGTCTGGGTAGTGAGAGGGAGAGAGAAGGGAGACTGCAGAGGGACAGGAGCCAGGGTGGGGCAGTGGTTAGAGTGTCGGACGGGGACCTGGGAGACAAGAGTTCACATCCCCCTTGGGGGGCCAGTAGCTGCCTCTCAGTGTCACCCACCACACAGGGCTGTTGTGGGGATTAAATGGGGAATGGGAGAACCATACATATGGCACCTGGAGCCCCCTGGAGAAAACAGTGGGATGTAACTGCCATGGAATCAGGGACACGGGTGTGGGTTAAACCACAGAGCCTAGGACTTGCTGATCAGAAGGCTGGCCGTTCAAATCCCCACAACGGGGTGAGCTCCCGTTGCTCGGTCCCTGCTCCTGCCAACCTAGCAGTTCGAAAGCACCTCAAAGTGCAAGTAGATGAATAGGTACCGCTCCGGCGGGAAGGTAAACGGCGTTTCCGTGCGCTGCTCTGGTTCGCCAGATATGGCTTAGTCATGCTGGCCACATGACCCGGAAGCTGTATGCCGGCTCCCTCGATCAGTAAAGCGAGATGAGCCGTCCACGACTGGACCTAATGGTCAGGGGTCCCTTTACCTTTACTAAATGCCATGGACAAACTAAGCGTCCGTTGTATATCAAGCAACAGGAAAAGACCACACAAAAAGCAATAACGTTAGTCCACAGATTAATTTTTATTCAAACCCAGAATAGAAAAAAGCAGCAGAAAGTACAGTGTCTCAAAGATACAGCGTAACATCTTTACCTTAAAAAAAGTAATTAAACATAACAATCGGCAAAGAGGCGGTTAAATGGAATTTTTTAGTGGCAAGGAAAAAAAGGAAGCCCATCACAGCAGGCCTGTGTTGTTAAAAGTTAGGAACAGATTTTTGTACATCTCAAGAGCAATAAGAAAGTATTCCTTCCCACCCTTTGCTTGAGAAGCTAAGACACCCCCCGCCACTGCCGTCCTGCCCCTTCCTGGCATGTAAACACCTGAACGAGGTCCCTGCACCCCCCACCCCCTTGCTCACTGACACACATGAAAGTGCCCCCCCTTGGGGGGAACTCAGGAGGTACTTTACATTTGTGGGCCTGGGACGAATTCATGGCTGTTTAAAATAAGGCAGAGGGTCAGTGGGTGGGTGGGTATAAGTCACAATTTAGCCCTTGTTCCTATCTCAGACCCTTTCCAAATTCAAGTAAAGTTGGGGATTGCTGGCGAAACACCCCCCCCCCCCATGAAGGAAATGCTGAGGAGTGGGAGAAGAAAGAGAAAACTCTGGAAGAGTTTGTCTCCAGGGTCCCTTGAGACAGAGTTTCTTCTAACTGAGCAAAGAGGAAGGAAAAGGGGGTCCTGCAAGAAGAAGACGAGGGGAAGACCCCATTTTACAGGGGTGAAGAAGAGGGATTGGGCTCCAGGTCAAGAGAGCACCCTGGATCCTGGCACTGAAAAGAGCCCCCCCCCACTTTGTGCCAAAAGTTAGTTCCAACTTGAAAACCACCTGAAACGCCCCCTAGTCCAGACCTCACAAGGGAACATTTTAGCTGCACTTCCTGCACTGCAGGGGGCGGGCCTAGATGACCCTTGGGGTCCCTTCAACTCGAGGATCTCAGACTCAGAAGAGTCACAGAAACACACAGGCCTGCTATCGGGGGAGGGGGGCTGGCCCAGGAGGCCTTGCCAGGCCGGGGAGCACAGCACAATGGCTTCAGCCGGCCCTCCAGAACCAGCCCCCTCAATGGGCTTTGGACTACAACTCCCAACCGGGCCTGCCAGCAGAAGGCAGGGGGGATGGAAACAGCCGGCCAAAAGGTCTGGCCAGCTCCAGAGGCGACCCAAGGCTGCTCTCCAACGGGGCGCTGCTCCAGGCATCTGAGGTGCCCAGTTCAAGGGAGCTGGCGGGACTAAGAACCGGGGTTCCTGGATTGCAGGGGTTGGACTAGATGAGCCTGGAGTGTCCTCTTCCAGGATTCCTCTTCTGGCTGCCAATGCCATGGCTGGAAATTTCCCATGAAGCTGCCCCCCCCTCTTTCACAAGAGGGGAGGAACTCTTTTTTTCCTGCGTCTTAAACTACCCTTTGACTGGCAACCATCTCCAATCTCCTTGCTGGACACTCCCAACCAAATATGCATTAGATTCTCCTTCCACCTTGTCCCCAATTCTTAAATTAGCTTTATTTCAAAACAGGGTGGGGGGTAGAGATGGCTTAGTCTTCCAAACAACCCTTTATCCATTAGATAGTAGACAAGCTTCCCAGTGTAAGGAGAGGAAAGCAGACCTCCGAGCCCAGCCTGGCCCCCCACCAAATTCTGCCCGCATGCCTTGAGGCCCCAAGATGGGCAGAGGAAGGCCTGGAGGGCAGCTGCTGGCTGGGACTTTGATTGGGGCAGGGTGGGGGCACAGGGAGAGAACCCTCTGAAGACAGGAAGACCGGCCAGGTGGCGGCACTGGGGGATTTATTCACATTGGTTTTTTACAAAAAGAAACCACCACCCCTAGCTGTGAGGAGGGTGGCGCCTTCATGGTAGACTTGCAAAAGCAGGTGGGAAGTCGCCAGTGACTGGGGGGCCTCTGATTGCTTCCCCCACTTCTTTGCCAAGGCTGGCGCCCCCTTGTGGTTAGTGCTAAGCATTACACAGGAAGTGGGGCGGGGTGCAGGAGGGCCCTAGGCAGCTGCCCCACTCACACAGTTGCCTCCCCTGCCTCTCCTCTGCCCTCCAAGACTTGCCCCTCGTGCTCCCCAGAGAAGCCCACTGAGGGCAGCTTGATCCTCAAACTCCCCTCGCCCTGCTCGGAGCCCCCCTCCAGGCCCCCTTGAGCTTTGGGGCTCAGGGCCACCTTGGGAAACCGGGACTTTGGGGACCTCTCCCCCTTGGCGCCCATCTCAGCCGCTTCCAGAGAAGACATCTCCACCCGGGCAGCCGAGGAGACCACGGCCCCAGCAGCCCCCTCCCCAGTGCGCTTCCTGAAGCCCGAGAAGGAGATCTTGGGCGACTTGAACTTGGCCGCCTTGAGGGCCGCCAAGGCTCCCCTGCTGGCCCCCAGGGCTTCGTCCTTGGCCTCCTCTGCCCGCACCAGCTCCAGGTTCAGCTCCAAGTCTGCTCCTGCCATCTTGGGCGGGGAGGAGAGCTCCACCTGCGGCAGGCGGATCTTGCCCAGCTTGGCCCCATTGTGCAGAGAGGCCCCTGCCTGCTCCCCATTGACTTGGGCACCCCCCTCGCCCTTGGAGAAGCCCAGCTTGGGCACCTTCATCTTCAGGGGAGAGCCGTCCTCCAGCTCCCCATTGACTTGGGCACCACCTCCCTTGGCCTTGGGTGAGAGGGAGAGCCCAAAGGTGGGGGGCTTCAGCTTCAGCTTGGCCATCACCCCCTTGCTGCCATCTGCCTCCTCCCCCTCCCCCTCTAGGAGCCCCTCCGCCCCTCTGCCCTTGGCCCTCCCCAGCCCAAACGTGGGCCTCTTGACCTTGGCCTCCCCCTCGTGCCCAGGGGCTCCTCCTTCCCCGCCTTCTGCTCCCCCTTTGGGTAGAGACAGCCCAAACTTCGGGATCTTCACCTTGTACCTCTTCCCTGACTCCGCCTCAGGGGCCTCCCCGCTTCGGGCCCCCCTCAGCTCTTGGGAGCTGCCGTGGCGGAGCTGGGCCCCCTCCACCTGGTACTCTGCATGCGCCTTGAGGCTGGGGGCCGAGAGCTCCACGCCGGGCACGTGGAAGGCCGCTCTCTTCCCCTCCAACTCGCCTCCGCCTGAGCCCCGCCGGCCTGGAGAGGGAGCGCCACCCCCCTGGGGGCCCAGCAGCTCCACAGCTGGCACCTTGATCTGGGGCACCTTCAGCCTAGCCTCGAACCCTCCCACTTCCACATCCAGATCTGGCAGCTTCCCTGCTTCCCGCCAGGCAGCTTCACTCTTCCCCTCCTGGTCCACCGAGAAGCCCACATCTGGCAGGGCAATCTGGGGCATCTTGAAGGAGAAGTCCGCCCCTTCAGGTGGGGGGCAGAGGGGCTGGGTGTCTGCACCCGCTTTGGAGAGGCCCAGGGACGGGAGCTTGATCTTGAACTTGCCCTCCTCGGGGAACCCCCGGGCCTCCACTTCCCCCTTGGCAAGGCCAAAGCCAATGGGCACAGAGGGCATCTTGATCTGGGCAGCTTCCTTGGCCTCAGGGCTCAGCGCCTCTGTGCTGCCTCTCAGTTTGGGGGCCTTCAGCTCAAGCTGTGGGACTCGGGGCAAATCCGCCTCAGCTTCCGCTTCCCTGTCCGAGGTGGAGCCCCCAAATTTGGCCAGCCTGATGACCGGGCCCCCAGCTTTGGCGCGTGTCCCCTTCCCTGCTTCCGAGCCCACATCCAGCTCCACCTCAGGGGCCTTCACTCGGGGGGCAGAGAACTTGGGCAGCCCCACTGAAGGCATCCGGAACTTGGCTTCTGACCCTTCAGGGACCACCTCTCCCCCCTCTGCCGTCAGGGGCAGCTCCGTATCCGACAGGCGGCCCTTGGGCAAGGAGAGGTCCACTCTGGGCAAGCGGATCTTGGTGCCCAGGAGGGAGGTGTCCACCGCCCCTTCCCCATCTTCCTCCCCGAAGCTGAGCCTGCGCCCCCCAAGCAGCTGCACCTCTGCCCCACCCTCCTCCGCTCTCCCAAACCTTGGCAACTCCACCTGCGGCAGTTTGATCTTGGCCTCTGCTGGCAGCATGGGCTCTTCCACCCCGGCTGTGGGTAAACTCACTTCCAGCTCTAGTTTGGGGGTGGAAATGCCAACTCTGGGGATCTTCAGCTCCCCCTCGTATCCGCGGAGGTCGGCCTCCGAGACGTCCACCACCGGCTTCTCCCCTTCACCTCTGCTGCTGGGCATGGAGATCTCCAGAGAGGGCACCTTCACCTTGAGGGGAGGGCTCTCTGCACCCACGGCCAGCCCCACCTCATCCCTGGCCCCGATCCTGGGCAGCTCCACCTGGGGAACCTTCACTTCCAGCTCGGGCAGGGCCTGGAGATGTGCCAGCTTCCCTGGGTCTGCTTCCACCTTGGGGGAGGAGAGCTTCAGCTTGGGCATCTTGGCAAAGGGGCCCCCCTTGGGCTTCTCCCTGGGGCTGCCAGGGGCTTTCTTGGCTTCTGCTTCCATGCCCGCTGTGTCCCTGCGCATGAGGCCGAACGAGGGCATCTTGAACATGGAGCCTTTGGCCTCCTTTTCAGGCCCCTTTGTGCCCAGGTCTCCTGCCAGGGCCTCCCTGCTCCCTCTCAACTTGCCCTCCTGGCTCTCAAATGCCAGGTCCCCTTCCTTGCCTTTGCCCCGGAATTTGGGCAGCGAAAACTTGGGTACTTTCAGCTTGATGTCGGGCACCTCAGTGCCAACCTCGGGCAAGGGGGTGCTGGAAGGCTCTTCACCGGGCCATGCGGGGAGGCCAAGGTCCACGTCCACCGCCGGCACTGTGACATCCACTGCTGGCAGCTCCACCCCCCCGTGAGCCTCAAGGGCTGCAGTTCCCCTTGCCTTGGGTGCCGTCCCTTCCACATCCACTTTCGATTTGGGAAAGGAAATCCCAAACTTTGGCACTTTCAGCTTGGCTTCCATGCCACCCTCCGCCTCAGGTGCTGAGGCCTCTGGGCTGGCCTTCCAGGCTTTGGGGCCAGGGATGCTGAACTTGGGGAGCGTAAATCTGGGCACCTTGAAGCTGGCCTCAGCCTCCAGGGCTTTGCCGCCCTCCAGGGTCACATCTGGGATCTTGACGGACGGGATTTCGACAGAGGGTAGCTTCACTTTGGCCCCCTCCACTTCCAGCAAAGGCTGGCCCTTCACAGCCAGGCTGCTCTCTGCTGCTCCTTCCTCTCCCGGCAGGGCCTTCCCCAGAGAAAGGTCCACTTTGGGGATCTTGGCCACCATCCCGCTGACATCAGGCCCCCCCAAGACCCTCTCCCTTGGCTCTGCCTCTGGCAGGCCCCCCTGGCATGTGGGGACACTGATCTCCACCTCCAAGTCTCTGGTCACGGCCTTGGGCGAGGGCACCCTGAGCTTGACCTCGTGGCCCCGGGGCAGCTGCTCGGAGGCCGCCAGCTCTCTCTCCACCTTTGGCAGATCCAGTTCAAGCCCAACTTTGGGCAAGTCAATGTCCAGTGCAGGCACGGCCGCCGACGGACAGCTCAGGCGAGCGGCAGGAACAGCCACCTCCACCCGCGGCTTCTCCACGGAGATATCCAACTCTGGCCTGGGCATGGGGGCCTTGGGCAGCTGCATGTCCGGCAGCCGCATTGCCGGCAAGGAGAGGTCCACCTTGGGGACACTGACCTTCACGCCGGCCTCACCTTCCAGCCTGGGCACCTGGGCATGCATCTGGGGCAGGGAGTCTGCCTTGGCAGAGAGGTCAAACTTTGGGAGAGACACCTGGGGCACCTGGAACTTGAACCCGGGCCCTTCAGCAACCTCTCCTGACTTCGGCCTCCCGGCGGGGGCTGCCACCTCCACCATGGGCCTGGGAAGCTGCACCTCCCCCACTTTGGGGAGAGCAATGTCCAGAGATGGAACCTTCACCTCGGGGAACACGGCCCCCTCTTTGCTTTCTAGCTTGCGTTCCGTCAAGGAAATCCCGAACCCTGGGAGCTGGATCTTGGGGCCTTTGGCTTTCGCCTTGGGGCTTTCATGCCTCCCCATGCTGAGCTCCACCTGGGGCAGCCTGCCGCCTTCTTCCCCTTTCTCCAGGGGGGCTCTGGAGCCCAGCTTGGGCAGGTTGAGCAAAGGCACCTTGACGGAGACGTCTGGCACCTCTGCTCTGGCCTTCGGAAGCTCCACTTCAGCCTTCCCCTTGGGCAGGGGCATCCCCAGCTCCACCGAGGGGATCCCCACCTCCAGGGAGGGCAGGGCCACCCCCGCCTTCAGCTTCTCCTCCCGCTCTTCCATTTTGCCCAGGGCCACTTCGATAGCCGGGACCTTGACGCTGGGTGCTTTTAGCTCCGCCTCCTCAGCAGAGACCCCAAACTTGGGGGCCCTGATCTTGAAGCCTTCCCCTTTAGGGGTCATCTCTGGGGCGGCTCTCTCCAGCCCAGGGAAGGACAGGTCAACGTCCACCTTGGGGGCTGCCACTTCGGCCACAGGCAGCTTCAGCCCGCCCTGGAGACCCCCTTCTGGGAGCTCCACCCCGCTGACTTTGGGCAAGGCGGCCTCCACCTTGGGCAGTCCAAACTGGGGGGCCTGGACTCTGCTTTTGGGGGACTCTCTGCCGGGCCCAGCTTTGGGCAGTGGCAGGTCGAGCTCCACCTGCGGGGCTTGGAACTCGCCTTCTGCCTTGGCCCCTGCCCTCTTGGCCTTGCCGAAGGGGGCGCTGAAGCGGGAGAGGCCGCCTGCTGCTTTCGCCTCCACCGCAGCCTTGGGCAGGCCCACCTCCAGCCAGCCCCCGGCCCCCTTGGCTCTCGCTGCCGCAGCCTCCTTAACCTTCAGCCTGGGGAACTTTAGCCTGCGCCGCTTGGTCTCCAGGGAGGACAGGCGAGGAGAGATGTCTGGGCTGGGCTCCGAAACGGCCACTTCTCCTGCGCTCTTGGCCTTGCGCAGCTTGGAGAACTTGGGCAGAGAGAACTCCACGTCGACGGGAGCCACGTCCAGCTTGCCACCAGCCAAGTCCCCGCTCCAGGACGCCCCCCCTGACGCCGCCTGCAGGTCCTTGGCCTTTGCAGCCACCGCCTTCTTCTTCTTCTTCTTTTTCTTCAGCGATGTCAGGCTCTGGATGTTCTGGGGAAAGAAGTGCAAGGGCTGCGTGAGTCTTAGCAAGAGGCGCCCAGAGAGAAGGTGTGGGAAAGTGGTGCGTGGAATGGAGAAAGGAGAAACAGGGGCTCTCTCATGGACATCCAGTGATGATTCAGGACAGGGGAAAGAGGTTCCTTCTCCCTGCAGCATAAACTGTGGAACAGGATTATTAACTAGGTAAAGGTAAAGGTACCCCTGCCCGTACGGGCCAGTCTTGACAGACTCTGGGGTTGTGCGCCCATCTCACTTAAGAGGCCAGGGGCCAGCGCTGTCCGGAGACACTTCCGGGTCACGTGGCCAGCGTGACATCGCTGCTCTGGCGAGCCAGAGCCGCACACGGAAACGCCGTTTACCTTCCCGCTGGTAAGCGGTCCCTATTTATCTACTTGCACCCGGAGGTGCTTTCGAACTGCTAGGTTGGCAGGCGCTGGGACCGAGCAGCGGGAGCGCACCCCGCCGCAGGGATTCGAACCGCCGACCTTTCGATCTGCAGGCCCTAGGCGCTGAGGCTTTAACCCACAGTGCCACCTCAAACCCCCAAATTTTGGATCTCCTCCAAACCTGTGCCAAAGTTCTGCAGTGAAAACCCTGCACCCCCAAACTGGATCCCATCCCACATTTTGGGGTACGTAGTTAATGAAGCCCTGTGGAACTCACTCCCAATTGGGATGGCTTTAAAAGAGAACATATGAGGAGATCTAGTCCAGTATCCTGTTCACACAGTGGCCAACCAGAGGCCCATTGTGGAAAAGTGGCAGGCAGGATCTGACCACAAGAGCAACTCCTGTGGCTTTCGGCAACTGGGATTCAAAAACAGGGCAGAGCCATTGTGGCTGTGAGCCACGGACAGCCCTCTCCTCCTCCTCCTCCTCCTCCTCCTCCTCCTCCATGAATTGGCCCATTCCTCTTTGAAAGTAATTTTTTAATTTGCCTCCTATGGATTAGACAAAGTCACGGTGGAGGAGAGGACTAGCAATGGCTACTAGCCAGGATGGCCAAGTGCAGCTTCCCCGTTTGGAGGCAGTGATGCCTCTCAGTACCAGTTCATAGAATATCTATGTCAAACTCTGGGTGCCACCCCAGGCACCCTCTCACCCCTGGAGACAGAGCGGGGTGCACCCTGTCCCTGGGCCAGCGCCACAGAGCAATACTAGGACCACCTACCAGTTTGGCCATCTTGGCTTTGGGGCCCCTCACTTCAAAGGTGGTGGCTCCAGGCTTGCGGGAGACGTCAGTGCTGGGTACGGTCCGTTTCAGGCAAAAGGAGATCTTGTACGGCTCAGCACACTTGAGGATCTGCAAGGCGTCTTCATACTTGATGTTGTCAAAATAGACTCTGGCACTCAGGAGCTGGTCGCCTACAAGGCGGGTGGACAGGGGAAGATGTCGAAGCTGAGCCACAGCCCTGCAATGTTACCCCTCCCGCTGCCCTTCATTCTGCAGGAAGGGGGCAGGCCAGAAAACAGGGCCAAGGCCTGAAACTCCAGAGACGCTGTCCGGGGCAACTTTACAGGAAGACAAACTTTGGCTCTGGAATTATTGACACAACTGGCAAGAGTGCCCCTGCTCACATGCAGAGACCATTCCCGTCCCTGTTCAGCAGCTGCACCCTTAACCCGTACCAAGGCTGAGCCCCGTCCAGCGCTGCCAAGGTCCTGAAGGGGTAGTCCACCAGCAGGGCACAGAGGCACCAGCTGCCTCCTTGCCTCTCCCTCCGTCAGGTCTCCTAGCAGCTGTGCGCAAGGAGAGAAACTCTCTGTAGAAGCTGCCCCCATCTCATAGAGGGCAAGGGAGGGGCTGTGGCAACCCAGTCAGATGGAAGGGGTATAAATGATAAAATTATTATTATGTTGCTTAAGGTGGTGCAGGCGCCCTCGCCAGAGCAGAGAATCATCTCTGTTCTTCAGCCCCCCCACCCTCCCTCCCTTCACTGGCAGTGTGGTGCAGTGGTTAGAGCATTGGACTGGGACCTAGGAATGACCAGTGTTGAGACTCCCTCGCAGACAGAGTTGTTGCTGTGGGCATTAGATGAGGACCAGGATTCAGGAGAGATCAGGGTTCCAGTCTCCCCACTCAGCCATGACGTTTGCTGGCTGAGACCTGGAGGGCCTAACCTACCTTGCAGGGCTGTTGTGAGCATTAAGTGAAGAGGGAAGAACCATGCAGGCCCCCTTGAGCTCCTTGGAGGAAAAAGGTGGGACATCAATGCAACAGAGACTCAATCTCCAGGGAGGTTTGGGAGCAGAAGCCCCAAACGGCCGCTGCTTCCAGCCTGTGCAGGCAACAGTGAGCTAGGAGGGAGCCAGACTCTGGCTTTGCACCAGGCGGCTGCTCTTTCCCTCCACCAACAGGGAGGCTCACCTTCGCGGAGGCTCAGCGCCCGAGCAGCAGGCGAGTCCTTCAGGACGTCCTTGACAAAGAGGCCGCTCTTTCCCCCTCCGGCCACGCTCATCCCGCTGACCCCGGCTTCTGCCTCCGTCTCCACGATGATCTCCAGCAGCTCAGAGGTCTCAATGGTTTTCTCCATGGAGCTCAGCTGCGCCTCCATCTTGGCTGGGGCCAGGGGCTCCCCCCTCTCCTCTTCCTCGGCCTCTTCGGAGCTGCGCTGGCTCTCGCCTTTCCTCTGCAGGACTCTCTTCAGCTCCGCATGCAGCTTCTCTTTCTGGGCCTGGGGGGGAAATGAGAGGGTGTCCACACAGCACACCAGACCAGGGGGGGACCAGTTCGCTGAACTGCCACAGCTTCCTCCCAGGGGCTCCTGCTTCTTTTGGGAAGACGATGGAGCTATTTTGCTAGTGGGAGTTTATTCCTCCCAGCCTCTTTGGAAGAACCATCCACTCACACCCCAACACCACCCAGCAATTCTCCTTTCGCCATCTGACTTAAACGTTGGCGGAGGCTTTGGTGGGAGCCAGGGAGCCAAGGCTCCTAAACTCCCCTCCCCTGCTGGCCAGTCCAGAGCCAGCTTCCCCCTCTCTCCCCTGCCTAATGGTGATCTCAGATAACCTAAGAGCATAAGACGAGCTACTGGATCAGGCCAAGAATCCATCCAGTCCAGCCTGCTCTTTTCACCTAAGAATCCAGATAGACTGCCTCTGGAGCGGGAGGTTCCAGAAGAATATACAAAGAGCCTGGCTGCTGGATCAGGCCAACTGGGGCCCATCTAGACCAGCATCCTGTTCTCCCAGCGGGCAACCAGATGCCCCAGTGGGAAGATCACAAGCAGGATCCGAGCGCAAGAGCCACTCTCTCCTCCTGCAGGTTCGAAACATGGGCATTCAGAAGCATTGCTGCCTCCCACTGTGGAGGGCATGGCATAGCCCTCGTGACTAGGGGGCCTCGATAGCCTTCTCCTCCAGGAATAGGCACAATCTGCCATCAAGGTTGGTGGCCACCACTGCCTCCACCTGTGGAAGGGAGTTCCATAGTTTAACTAGGCACTGCATGGAGATGTAAGAGGCGGCAGAGGCCACACTTTGGAGGGGCAACAGGCTCAGGGACCCGGCGTCACCCAAACTGCCTTCCACCCCACATCTTCAGATGTGTGACCTGCCCTCTCCTCCTTGGGGGGGGCACAGCCCTACCTGCCTCCTCCACCCTCAGAACGTGTCTTCTTGTCTGTCCCCCCCCCCCGCCCCCTCTTCCCGACTTACTGCTCGGTCTGCGTCACCAGCTTCCTCGGGGGGCAGGTGTGGGGGGCTGCCTGCGGGGGGCTGCAGCTGCTCATTCCCTTTGGAGCCGGTTGTCTGGAAGGCAGGAGAGAAGCAGGAGGTGGGGGAGGTGGCTCTGCCAGCTCTCAGGGACCCCAAAGGCCCAGCTGGGAATGGGGTGCAGCCGGGGGGGCTGGCCTCTGTAGTAGACAACGCCAGTGGTAACAGGGGCACAATCGGTCTGGGCTGGGGAGGTGCTGAAGGGACACAGGCGCAACTAGGGAACAGGCTCCCTCGGAAGGTAGTGGACTCTTCTTCGTTGGGTTTTTAAGCAGAGGTCTGGTGGGATTCTGCATTGCAGGGGGTTGGGCTCGATGACCCTTGGGGTGCCCTGCAAACTGCAGTTCTATGATTATAAGCAGATCTGCTGCTTTTACTGCGACAGAGCAACACAGCCACTTCTCGAAATAAACACACCTGAGTTACACTTAGAACCACAGAACTGTTGAGTTGGAAGGGACCCCCAAGAGTCATCTAGCCCAACCCCCTGCAATGCAGGAATCACAACTTAAACACACACAAACGGCTTTGTAAGACACCCACTCCCACCTATAGATCTGCCAGCAGGAGGAGTGGGAAAACAGCAAGAGCCCACCAGGGAGGGTGCTGACCTGCAAAATGTCCAGAGATGATCGCCAGGCCCAGAGAACCAGTGGGAGAACCCTGGGCCTGGGAGGACCGAGTTCAAGTCCTAACCCAGTGATGGGGCAGTGGCTGGAGTGTCGGACTGGGACCTGGGGGACCAGGGTTCAAATCCCCATTGGGCCATGCAGCTCACTGGGTGGCCTTGGGCCGGTCATTGCCTCTTAGCCTATCCTACATCACAGGGTTGTTGTGAGGATTAAATGAGGGGGAGAACTACGTCTGTTGCCTTGAGCTCCTTGGAGAACAAAGTGGGATATAAATGCAGTAGACCGGCAGCCAGGCAGCCAGGTACTGCAGGCAGGTAGATAGACTTGGGGGCAGGGCCATTGATTCACCTGCCACCTATCTGGAAAATGGGCACAGGGTTGTGTCTGCAGTCCAAAGAGCTGCACTGGAAGCGTCATTGGAGAGAGGAGGCCCACCTGCAGGAGTGCAATTCCCAGGCTTCCTTGAAGAGGGTTTCTGGTGGGGCTGACCCAGAATTCAGACAGGGGGGGCACAGCTTGAGGGTGGGGGCTACCATAGTGGAGATGGAGGAGGAGAAGGTGCCCAGGTACTTACAGCTGCTTGCTGCCTTGTCCTGAACACGTGGCTCTCTGGAACCTGGCCCTGTGCAGCTGTGGAGGGGGAAATGTTATTATTTTATTTGTTATTATTTATTATATTTGTATACTGAAGATCACAGGATATTCACAACATAAAAATACAAAATGATAACACAAAATACATAATAAAACAAACACAAACCAATAACCCCATTCCCACAACACGTTTAAAAGGGTATTGGATAATCAGCCAAAGGCTTGGTGCCTAAAGGTGTACAATGAAGGCGCCAAGAGAACCTCCCTGGGGAGAGGACTCCACAGATGGGGAGCCACTGCAGAGAAGGCCCCGTTCTAAGTGTTGCCACCCTCCAGACCTCTCGAGGAGGAGGCACATGAAGGAGGGCCTCAGAAAATGATCTCAGGGTCTGGGTAGGTTCATATGGAAAGGCATTCCTTGAGGTATTGCGGTCCTGAGCCATTTAAGGCTTCATAGGTCCAAACCAGCACTCTGAATTGGGCCGGGAAATTAATCAGTAGCCAGAGCAGTTGGACCAAGATCTGTGTCATATGCTCAAGCCGTCTTGTCCCAGTGAGCAGCCTAGCTGGCAAGTTCTGTGCCAGCTGAAGTTCAGAAACCGCTCTACGTAGAAGGCATTGCAGTAATCCAACCTGGAGGTTACCAAAGCATAGACAGCAGTAGCTAGGCTCTCCCTGTCCAGATGGGGGCACAGCTGGGCCACCAGCCAAAGCCGATGGAAGGCACTCTGGGTCACTGAGGCCACCTGAGCCTCAAGCAACAGCAGAGGATCCAGGACCACCAAGCAGTTTTTATGGAACCTCCAGGTCCAGAGGCAGTCTGTCTAGAGCCCTGGGTCCCTAGGGGTATTTGACCACAGTGAGAACAGGATGCTGACCCAGCAGCCAGGCTCTTCTGAGGTTCTTCTGCCTACCAACCCCACAGGCGTCAGCCTCTGGGATGGAGAGGAAAAAGCCACCTCTGGAGAGGGAGGCATGGCCCCCTAGGCTTCCACAGACGGCCCCCTCCTCCTCTCCCACTGTTCCTTCCTGCTGCCCTCCTTTCCCTGCCCAAGAAGACTCCAGCCGGCACTTGCTCCCTCCCTTGGTGAAATCCCAGGCTGCCACGGAGGGGTGGCATTTCATTCCCACGCCCAGACTCCGAGGACCCACGCCACACTGTTCCCCAAAAGGTCAAGACGCGATGCCGCACATTCCCAGGCCAGAGGACAAAGGGACGCAGCGTCTTGGCCAACCCCTCACGGGCATCGCTAGCATTCCTGGAGCTGTTCCCAAACACCTCCCCCTCCTCAGCAACTGCCCTCTGGAGCACTGGCTGGCATCTCCGTGGAGAAACCCAAGGCAGCAGGAGCCCCAGGGCCGAAAGCAAACTCTGAGCTTCTCCACACTGGCCTTTTGCCCTGTGCTGTCCAGACACAGGTTGCCACTTCAAATCTCCCTCTCTGAATGCTCTTTAAAGCTGAAGTGCTGGGTGGCATGCATATTTGTGGTATGATAAGGTCAAAGCACATAAAGCGTTTAAAAATCATATTGTCAGGAAAGCATTGTTTAATGTTTGGACAAGATATAAGGACTTACTTGAAAATAAAACCCCAAGGTGGTTGTCACCGATGGAAGCGAAGGCTCTGAAAAAGCTCAATATGGAGGCCAAATGGCCGAAATATTGGGAAATTTTGGAACAAGAGGGAGATAAATTGAAATTGCAGAGCTTTGAAAAACTAAAAGACAAAGTGCGAGACTGGCTTCACTATTATCAAATAATGGAGGCATACAAATTGGACAAGAAAATTGGCTTCCAGGTGGAAAAATCAAAATTGGAAACTGAACTGTTAGATCCCAAAACTAAGACTCTGTCGAGAATGTATAACTTGCTGTTGAAATGGAATACTCAGGACGAAATGGTGAAATCTGCTATGATAAAATGGGCACAAGATGTGGGACACAACATTATGCTGGCGGACTAGGAACAGTTATGGACCACAGGTATGAAGTTTACGGCATGTAATGCCTTAAGAGAGAATATTACGAAAATGATATACAGGTGGTACATGACACCAGTCAAGCTCGCAAAAATATATCATTTGCCCAATAATAAATGTTGGAAATGTAAAGAAACTGAAGGTACATTCTTTCACCTTTGGTGGACGTGCCCAAGGATCAAGGCTTTCTGGAAGATGATCTATAATGAAATGAAAAAGGTATTTAAGTATACCTTCCTGAAGAAACCAGAGGCCTTTCTCCTGGGCATGGTGGGCCAATTAGTGTTAAAGAAGGATAGAACTTTTTTCACGTATGCCACAACAGCAGCAAGAATACTCATCGCAAAGTATTGGAAGACACAAGATTTACCCACCCGGGAAGAATGGCAGATGAAGGTGATGGAGTTCATGGAGCTGGCGGAAATGATTGGCAGAATCCGAGACCAGGGAGAAGAGTCGGTAGAAGAAGATTGGAAGAAATTTAAAGACTATTTACAGAAATATTGTAAAATTAAGGAATGTTAGAAGGATGTTGGAATGAAGATATGTGGTTTTAGTAGTAATGTTATAAGGAGTATTTAAAGATGGATTATTAACAGATGAGAATGTAAAGTTATAATATAGTAAGATAAATTAGTAAGATAAAAGTAAAAATGGAAAGGATTTGCTGAAATAACTAATTGAACTAGAATACAAGAAGGGAGGTGTGAGGAGGTCAGGGAAACAAGCAAATGAAAGTTAAGGCATTGAAAGGTTGACTTGTTTTTAATTGTTTTTACTTTTTTGTACTTTGTATTTTTTGTTTTGTTTTTTACTTTTTCTGTTCTTATTCTTGTAACTTTTTTTTGGAAACTTTAATAAATATTATTATATATATAAAAAAAAGCTGAAGTGCAAACCCAACCAATTTGGGTTTCCCACAAACTGACGTTTGCTCTGATTCAGCAGTAAAGAGTGGATTTCCACAGGGGAAACTCCAGAGCACGAACAAGAACATTCAAACATGGAGATTTAAAGGGCAGACCTAGGCCTGGAAAGTTCAAAGAATTGTTAGTGTGAGTAAGTCCCCAGGCAGGTCCTCACACTCACAGCCAGCGTATTAAACGGGGGGGGGGGGGTGCTCTGGATTCACACCCCACAATGTGTGCTTCTGGTTGAAGAAGTGGGACTCGTAAGCATAAGATAAGAATTTGGGTGGCTTTCAAAGAGAATTAAACAAATTCATGGAGGAAAAGTCTATGGAGGTAAAGGTAAAAAGGTAAAGGACCCCTGGACGGTTAAGTCCAGACAAAGGAAACTATGGGGTTGCGGCGCTCATCTCGCTTTCAGGCCGAGGGAGCTGGCGTTTGTCCACAGAGGCTTTCCGAGTCATGTAGCCAACATGACTAAACCGCTTCTGGCACAACAGGACACCCTGACAGAAACCAGAGTGCACGGAAACGACGTTTACCTTCCCACTGCAGCGGTACCTATTGATCTACTTGCACTGGTGTGCTTTCGAACTGCTAGGTTGACAGGAGCTGGGACAGAGCAACAGGAGCTCACCTCATCGTGGGGATTCAAACCACTGACCTTCCGATCAGCAAGCCCAAGAGGCTCAGTGGATGAGACCACAGCGCCACCCAGGATGGAAATTTCAGAAGGGGAGAGGGCTGCTCTGGGGCTCAGACTCCGCTTGCTGGTTTCCACACAAACCTAGTTGGCCACTGTGAGAACAGGCTGCTGGACTAGATGGGCCACTGGCCTGATCCAGCAGGCTCTTCTTCTGTTCTGATGCTTCTTTCACTTCTTCCCACTTCCTTGATTGCTTTGGTGGCCCTTTTCTAAACCTCTTCCAACTCCACAATATCCCCTTTGAGGTGAGCTGACCAGAACTGTTCAGGTGCAAGCAGCAGGTGTTCTGCCGGGGGCCCCCTGGGGCCCCCTCCTTTCCTGCTCTGCTCCCTCCAACCTCTGAATGCAACTCAGTGGAGAGAGATCTGCTCCCACTCCGAGCCCAAGACAAAGAGGGGCCTGTTCAGGTCTCTCTCTCTCTCTCTCTCTCCCACCTCCCTCGCTGCAGCGTCACCAGCCGTGCATCGTGGCAGAGCGTGGGAGAATGCCAGGCATTCTGTAGGATCAGCAAAGCCAGAGTTGTGGCCAGCGAGGGGCAGTGGGGAGAGAGAGGCAGGCCAGGCCTGGGCCAGGAATGCTGCAAAGCAGCCAGGAGACAGGCCCCAGTGTCCCAGAGAGCTCTCCTCCCTGCTCTGGAGCCTGAGCCAGCCTGCAGGGTCAGACTAGATGACTCTGAAGGTCCCCTGCAGGAATGCAGAAAAGGTTTCCTGCAAATGACTGAGGCATTCCAGAAGGCCCACCTCAAAGCCAAAGTGAGGGAAGCCCATTCACACAACTCTTTCAAACCCCACTTGAGGCTACTTCTCAATGGCACTGCCTTCCTTCCTTCCTTCCTTCCTTCCTTATGTGCAAAGCTTGAGTCAAGCTCTCTGCCATTCCTTCTGTCTCTTCCCCCCAAGTCCTTGAGCCCCCCTCCCTGGCCAGCTTCACACATGCAAGCACATCACTTAACTCCCCAATGCTGGCAGAGGAGCACAGGAACCAGCAACTAGAGCCAAGCTCTTTCTGTGAACCTGAAACCAGAGCAAAGTTTCTCACACTCTGGGCCTTTACCCTTTGCCCCATCCCCACCTCCAAAAACACCTGAGCAGGCTGGCTTGTACTTTGGGGCCAAGGTGTGGGACAGAGGGACATTATATTTATTCCATTTAAAGGCCGCCCTTCGTCCACAGAAGCAGAGCCTGCTGGATCAGGCTAATGGCCCGTCTAGTTGAGCATCCTATTCTAACAGTGGCTGAGCAGTTGCCTGTGGGAAATCTCCAAGCAGGATCTGAGTGAGAGAACCACTCTCCCCTCTTGCGGTTTGCAGCAAATGGAATTCAGGAGCATTGCTGCCTCTGGCTGTGGAGGTCAGAGCAGAGCCAGTGATAGTCCTCTCCTGACAACCTTGGAGGTTTCTTAGCAGAGGTTGCATGGCCACCTCTCAGGGATGCTTGAGTTGAGATTCCTGCATTGCAAGAGGCGGTTGGACTAGAGGAACTTTGGGGCCCCTTCCAATTCTACAATTCTATTCCTCAAGGAATTTGTCCAATCCTCTTTTAAGGCCTTCCAGGTTGGAGGCGATCACTGCCTTCTGGGGGAGAGTTTGACAGAGGGAGAAAAATCTCCACTTTCTCCATGCCAGGCATAATTTTGTAAACTGCTATCATGCCACCTCTGACTTGACTTTTCTCTAAATTAAAAAGGCGCAAATGCTGCCTCCATTTCTCATAGGGGAGACATTCCACCCCCTGGAATAGCTGTGTTAATTTATTACCCCCCCCTTCACCCTAAGGTCCCAGAGGTGTCAGCGAAGGCTCAAAGAGTTAGCAGGAGGCCAAGCAGAGGCAGGAGCCAGCCCCTCCCTGAGGAGGGGGTGCTTCTGCCATCCACACAGGGAAGGAAACCCCCCTGCCTCTGGCCCCCCTCCCCCTCCCCAGGACAGAGAGAAGCTCCTTCTTGGAATGCACTTCCTCACTCTGTTATTCAGCACATTTCAGAAACAGAAGGAAGAATATGGGAGCAGGTGCGGGGGGTGGGGGGAGAGAGAACGCAAAAGGCAAAACCAGCAAGATCCACTTGACCATTGAATGGACTGTTGGCCGGTGGTGGACTCTCCTTCCCTGGAGGTTTTGAAGCAGAGGTTGGAAGGCCATCGGTCAGAGTTTTTTAGCCATGGCTCCTACATTGCAGGGCCCTTGGGGGTCCCTTCCAGCAGTTATATGGCAGTAAGCAGAGTTGCACAGAGAATGGGGGGTGGCGGGGGTGGAGGAAGGAAGGGACCCCCAAGGGCCCCTAGGTCAGGGAACAGCGCAGCCCTCACTGCAGGGAGAAGGCAATCATCCAGAAGGGGCAAATGGGGCAGGACCACCCTCAGCATAGGCACCACTTTGCCCCTCCATCACAAGCGTGGCGTAGTGGTTAGAGCATTGGACTAGGACCCGGAAGAGAGCAGGCTGGAAGAAATCCCAGCCCCCATGGCCATGAAGTTCCCTGTGTGTGACCTTGGGGCCAATCACTGCCCCCTCAGCATAGCCTACATTGCAGGGTTGCAGCGGGGATACAGTGAGAAGGGGAGGAACTCTGTCCAGGCCGCCTGGAGCTCCGTGGAGGAAAAGGTGGGATCTAAGTGCAACAAAGAAACAAACAAGGCCAAAGGGCTGTCTGCCCCTACGCTGGCTCATGGGCATCCCATGTGACTCTCCCCCATTCTCCCCCTGTCATCCCTTTCTAAACTGAGCACATGCCCTGAAAGTGCCTGGGCAGCCACAGGTTGAAGAATGTCTGCCCTTTCCTTCTCCGGACCAAGGGGCAGGCCAGGAGAAGGACTCCAGAGGAGGGCAACCAAAATGGTCAAAGGCCTGGAAACGATGCCTTATGAGGAATGGCTAAGGGAGCTGGGCATGTTTAGCCTGGAGAAGAGGAGATTAAGGGGTGATATGATAGCCATGTTCAAATATATAAAAGGATGTCACATAGAGGAGGGAGAAAGGTTGTTTTCTGCTGCTCCAGAGAAGCGGACACGGAGCAATGGCTCCAAACTACAAGAAAGAAGATTCCACCTAAACATTAGGAAGAACTTCCTGACAGTAAGAGCTATTCGACAGTGGGATTTGCTGCCAAGGAGTGTGGTGGAGTCTCCTTCTTTGGAGGTCTTTAAGCAGAGGCTTGACAACCATATGTCAGGAGTGCTCTGATGATGTTTCCTGCTTGGCAGGGGGTTGGACTCGATGGCCCTTGTTGTCTCTTCCAACTCTATGATTCTATGATTCTATGATTCTGGACACAGGTGGAAGGAAGAGCCTCAGTCAGGAGGAGGAGCTACAGCCAAACCATGGTGAAGTGGGGGAGCAGAGGCCCCTTCACCTTGGGAACCAGCAATGCCCAATTTCCTAATCTAGCAGCAGAAAAACTGCTGGAGCAAGAGGTAAACCAGAGGCAACCCCTGGCCCCAACCTCAGCTGTCACAAGAACCAAAGAAGAGCCTGCTGGATCAGGCCAGTCGCCCACCAAGTCCAGCATCCTGTTCTCGGGGGGGGGGGGGGCAGTCAGATGCCTCTTGGAAATGCACAAGCAGGATCCGCGCAACTCTCCCCTCCTGCAGTTCCCAGAGAATGTCAGAAACTCAGATATACGAGCTAGGTGCCCAATGGCTTCATGGACCAAGGCTGCAGTCGCCAAAATCGAATGTCTAGTTGCCATTTGGGGACAAGTCAGCTCTAAAGTCTTTGTTTTGAAATGATGGAGTGAGTGATTCTCAGTTAAACATCCGGCTAGTTCAAATGCTCTGACAACAACCTTGAGCTGAGAACTTCAAAGAAGAAAAGTCCCTTGATCCAGGGGTAGTCTGCATATATATTGGCCGATTCCTTTTTCTTAATGAGGACACAGACCATTCACAGAATATTCTTCCCAACTGTGAGCAGGGCAATGGGAGAAGGCAAGCAACAACAATTCACTATTACGTCGTTCAATGCTCCTGCTCAGGCTGCACAGAAAAAGCATTCTGGTGCCCAAAATTCATTCTGATTGTGCAGATAAAATATAACGGATAGCATTTTGCAGGAGGGGGTATTAGTGGGTGAAAACAATCCAGATCCAATGATCCCCAGATGGTGATGATGTCAGGTGCCATCCTGACAGCGCCCAGGCATCTTCACTTGGTCACAAGTGGCTGATAGCCGGGTGAAAATTGCACCTGGCCTCTGGCTAATTTCAAACACTGTCAGGGACTCAGCGGGAGCGCAGGGAGGGGAGGAGATGGAGAGCGAGGGGGAGCAATCCGAGGGCAGCGTAGGAGAAGATGACAGCAGCCTGAGAGATTCCATGAGCCTCTCCAGCGAATCGGAAGATTCTCAGAAGGGGGCGCCTATGGCCAGGGCAAGGGGGGACCCAAGGGGGACACCCCAGAAGCAAGGGGCCAGCGGGGACTCCCAGAGCAGCAGTTGGAAATCAGGACCAGCTTCCCCACCAGAGCGTAGTGGGGGGGAGGAGTCCCAGGTATCAGAGCCAACATATTCACCACCAGCGAGAGAAGATGAGTCAGGGTTGGCCACGCCTCCATCGGAGAGCGAGGGAACGGTCAAGAGGAAGGTTGCCGGCTGGGCGCGCGCGCCAAGTTCAAATGTACAGGCGAGCGGCACAGCAGGTAGCCCGGATAGGGAACCAGGTCCTAAAGCCCGCCGGAAGGAGGGGGAAGAATCAGGGGGGTCAGCGTCAGAAGAGTCCAGAAAGGATGAAACCCCAGCGGGCAG
Source organism: Podarcis cretensis (assembly GCF_951804945.1). Taxonomy (NCBI): domain Eukaryota; kingdom Metazoa; phylum Chordata; class Lepidosauria; order Squamata; family Lacertidae; genus Podarcis; species Podarcis cretensis. The sequence continues at coordinate 121,127 of NC_137177.1, forward strand.
GAGGGCCCAGAGGAGAAAGGAACTCAGGAAGAGGTGGAGCAAGGCGAGAGTCTTAAACTGGTGTGGAAGGGGCGGAGACTCAGACGGGACTTCGCCGGTCTAGGATTTAAGACGTAGAGCTGCGCGCTGCGGCTTTGAAATGGAAACTAAACCTCAATAAAGACTTTTGTACATAACGACAGCCTGGCGTTGGTCCTCTGTGAGCTGGGACCTAGAGGCAGCTCTGACAAACACGGTTCCCAGCAACTGAAATTCAGCAGCATTGCCTCCTCCAGCTGTGGGGGCAGAGCAGAGCCTTGTGTCTAGCAGCCCTTGAGAGCTCCATCCTCTTTTAAAGCCATCCAAGTTGGGGCCACCACTGTCTCCACTAGGCACTGTGTGAAGAAGGACTTTCTTTTCTCTCTCCTGAAACTGTCCAGCATCCGGCTTCCAATTCTGGGCCTGGATGAGAATTTGGGGCCCTGGTCTGGATGCCCCATTTTCACCAGCTCCAGGCAAAGCCCCTCCTTCCTGGGGGAGAGCAGGTGCCCCTCTATTTTGTAAGGCAAGTGTGTCACTCTGGTCGCCCTGACTTTGGGGCAGGGAAACACAGATCCCACCTGAAACCTGAGGCTGTCAGTAATCCCTGAGAAAAGGGTCTGATAGGAGGAGGCAAAACGTAGTTTTGCTCCTTGGCTGCAAGTGACGCACTTTCAGGCACCATTCCAAGGCTGTATTCCTGGAAAGCCCCTCTGAAGCCCCTCCCGTGGGTCAGCGTTGGGGGCGGAAGGCAGATAACATCTCCACCAAAGGATTTCCTGCAGCAAATCCTGCTTCAGCAGCCGGACCTCAACCAGGCACCCTGCAAATGCCACAAAGGGGCGTGGGGGCTGAACTACTCAGAAGCCCCACCCTCATGGAAACTACAATTCCCAGGACTCTGCAGGCCAAGCCATGGAAGTTCAAGGCCGCTTCCAAGGCCAAAGCAAGAGAGTGTTTCTGCCTAGGAGTTATTCGTGCCTGAAAAGTACGATCTAAAGAGTTCAGGAACATAAGGAAATAAGAACAGCCTCCTGGATCAGGCCAAGGGCTAAGAAGGCGGGCTCGAAGGGTGTGTTTGTGTGTGTGTGTGTGTGTGTGTGTGAGAGAGAGAGAGAGAGAGAGAGAGAGAGAGAGAGAGAGAGAGAGAGAGAGAGAGGAGAGAATACCCCTTTCTAAATTGCACAGTTTTTCTTTCAGGTTTCCCAGTCAAGCCAGTAACAGCAGTGCTACTGCAACATGCACATTGCCAAAGAAGATGGCAAGTGAAAAAATCAGCAGAACCTCCCCTGAACCTCCCACCCAGCCCTCAGATCCTTGCGAAGGAGAAGGGGCCACTTACACTCCCCGTTAGCCCCTTCTTGTCTCAGCACCCCTTTTCTCAACCCCTTCCCTCGTCCCCTCAACCTGCCCTGCTGGATGATCCCCATTGCTGCTGCTGCTGCTCCTTCAGCTGCCTCTGGGCTCCCCGACCCTTTGGGATCTCTTCCAAGGTTACAAAAGAACATCAGAAGAACCTGCTGGATCAGGCCAAGCGTCCTGTTCTCACAGGGGCCAACCAGATGCCTCAAAGGGTTTCAAGCAAAAGAGGTTTCCAGCAGGTGAGATTCAGAAGCATTGCTGCCTCTGACCATCCTGGCTAGGAGTCATCAATAGCCCTCTTCTCTTAATCCTGCAGCCCAGCATGCGGCTCTCATGAGAAGGACAGCTTGCTGGATCTGCTCCCCCCCCCCGTAATAAGATCAGAAGAGCATGCTTAGAACCTGCCTGCACTTGGATCCTGCTTGCAGGTTCCCCGCAGGGCCTGATCCAGCAGCCAGGCTTTTCTTATAGAGGTGGATTTAGGGGGCACAGAGTCATGGGGGTACTGCAACTATTATTTAGGATGGAGAGCAAAAGGTGGGCAGGGAGCACCAAATTTTGTTGCTGCACAGGAGACTGTTGAAATTTGAGACTCCAAGGTCCACCGTGACTTCTTCTGTTCTTATGGACCTCGGGGTGCTTGGGGGTCCGTGTGGACCTCCCAGAGGAACAAGCAGCTCCCCTGACAGGAAGCAACGCCTCTCTGCAGCTCCCGTCCAGAGCTGAGCGGTTGCCCAAACAGCAAACGAGGCCAGGAGAGTCAGCGAGGGGGAAAACAAGGCCGCCACAGTCACCGTCCCTTTGGCTCCAGAGCTCCTGATCCAATTAAGGCAGGAAAGAGCCGCTTGCTCTTCTGGTAGCAGCCTTTAATTGGGAGCAGCTCTGCTTGGAACGAGGCCGGCCCCTGGCCCACGTGGGCCGCATCCTGCTGAGCTCAGGGGCAGGAAGGAGCTCTGGTGAGAGAAAGCTATCATCATCATCACCATGGCTGCTAGACAGACAGACAGACAGACGGCCTGTCCCAGCCCGCAATGGTCTCTGGCCAACAACGCAGGAAGGAAAACGATGGCCAGTGCTCTTGCTCTCTCCTCCGCCCCCAGGTTGGGGGGGAGGGCTGAAACAGCCAAGACCTGAGACTGTCCCTCCTCTGGCTCTAGCAGCTCTCCCTCTCAGGGGGCCGGGTAGCCTCCTTTGGGGCCACCCTTACGGCTGTGACACAGATACCCCAGAGCTGCTTGTTAAGGTTTTGGGCCTGGGAAATGCAATGTCAAGTGTGCCTCTGAGCATGTGCGCAGAGCGCCTTCCCTCCAGTCCCACTGCCAGCCAAAAGGACACCCACATCCCAGGTCGGCCATGGCTTTCAGGAAGGGTGGAGCCCCCAAACCTCTCTTTTTAGCAGATGTGGTGCAGCTGTTTGACGCCACGCCCCAGAAAGGAGATCTGGAGTCACAGGCAACGTGCCCTAAGCATCAAATCAGAAGTCTCCCTGCCAGGGGGAATTTTCTGCTGCTGCAGCAGCAACACTGTCAGCCTCTGAGCCAGAGCTCTTGGCTGAAGGGCAGTCGGAGGAACGGCTGGCTTTTCATCTGCCCTGCAGCCTCACCCGTTGCTGGACCACCATGGTGGAGGCAGAGGGCTAAATGTGGGCTTCCCCTTGGGGAATCTGGTTAGCCACTGGGAGCACGGTGCTGGGCTAATTTTGCCCCCCTTGCGCCTGATCCAGCCGCCGGGCTCTTCTTGTGCTCTTATGGAACCTCCAGCTCCAGAGGCAGTCTATTTAGATTCCCCGGTTCTTAGTGTTTGGCCACTGTGAGAACAGGAAGATGGACTGGATGAACCACTGGCCTCATCCAGGTGTTCCTTATGAGCTCAGGGCAGCTGCCAATTACCCCCACTTTATCCTCACAACCCCCCAATGAGGTAGGCTAGGGAGAAAGGGAGAGAAATGGGCCTAAAGGGTGAGGTGAATGGCTGAGGAAAGATTTGAACTCTGATCTTGCCAGCCAGAGCCCACCACTCTAACCATTAGGGCCAAAGTCCTCACTTCCCCTCCCCCTGGGCACAGCCAGATGCCCCCCAAGGCACACAGGGGCACTGAGAAGGTCTGAAGGCCAAGGGGGGCGGGTTTGCTCCAGGCTTCCTGTCCTGCTAGCTGAGGAAATGAACTGGGTTTCCTTTGAGTCAGGGCTCCGCTGAGGTCTTGCCAGGAACGCAGGAAGTCAGAAACAAAAAGAAGGTGGCACTTGTGCAGGCAGCATCCCACCTTGACCCGCCTGACCCCACCCAGAAGCCTCTTCTTCTTTGGCGATCCCTCGTAATCGAGTAAGATTGTCTTCCATGAACACGGCCTTAACAGTGAGTCCGTGACTGTGGAGGCCAATTCTGGATCCACATGTCCTTCCATGGTGGACACTGGTTTCCAGGCAGGAGTTGAACACGGTGTGATTTGCCAAGCATGCCTTCCTCATAGCACATTTCTCCCTTGCGTCCTGAGTTCGAGTGTCTTCAAAACCCATGACACCTTTGGTCAAGGCTGTTCTCCAACTGGAGCGCTCGCAGGCACCAGTGTTTCTCAGTTGTTGGTGTTTATACTTCTTCTTTTTTAGATTTGCCTTGAGAGAGTCTTTAAACCTCTTTTGTTGACCACCAGCATTACGCTTTCCATTTTAAAGTTTGGAATAGAGTAGTTGCTTTGGAAGACGATCATCAGGCATCCGCACAACATGACCAGTCCAACAAATGTTGAAGAATCATTGCTTTGACACTGGTGATCTTTGCTTCTTCCAGTACACTGGTATTAGTTCACCTGTCTTCCCAAGTGATGTGTAGAATTTTTGGAGACCCTGTTGATGGAATCTTTTGAGAAGTTGGAGACGGGGTTTAAAAGTGGCCCATGTTTCACAAGCATACAGTGAGGTTGGTAGTACAATAGCTTTGTAAACAAGCATTTTTATTTCCCTGTGAATGTCCCGGTCGTCAAACACTCTGCACTTCAGGTGGGAGGAAGCCAAACTCCCAGAGCTCAGGTGATGCTGGATTTTGGCATCAATGTTGGCCCTTGTGGAAAGATAATTGCCCAGGTAGGAGAAGTGATCAACACTTTCCAGTCTTACAGAACTGAATTAGATTTGTGGCACTGCAGAGGGGTTATTTTGTACTTGTTGGTGCAGCACTTTGGTTTTGGGGGTGTTGAGCAATAGACCTAAGCTTTTCATAAGCTTCTGTGACGATATTTAGGATGGTTTGGATGTCATCCTCTGAGTGTGCGCACACTACGTTGTCACCAGCATACTGAAGCTCTATGACGGAAGTTATGGTAACCTTACTCTTTGCTTTCAGCCTGCTCCGATTGAAGAGCTTTCCATCTGTTCAATATACGATTTCTACCCCGGTGGGGAGTTTCCCTTGAACAATGTGTAGGATCATGGCAATGAAAATAATAAATAGGCTTGGGCCAATAATACATCCCTGTTTCACACCTGATCCCACAGTGAATGGTTCACTTTGAGAGCCATTGTTATCTGCAATTTTTGCTGTCATATTATCACATATTATTTGATATTATCATATTATCACATATTTGCTGTCATATTATCATATTATTAGATCAAGGGAAGTAATAGTGCCACTGTATTCCGCTCTGGTCAGACCTCACCTGGAGTATTGTGTCCAGTTCTGGGCACCACAGTTCAAGAAGGACACTGACAAACTGGAACGAGTCCAGAGGAGGCCAACTAAAATGGTCAAAGGCCTGGAAACGATGCCTTATGAGGAACGGCTAAGGGAGCTGGGCATGTTTAGCCTGGAGAAGAGGAGGTTAAGGGGTGATATGATAGCCATGTTCAAATATATAAAAGGATGTCACATAGAGGAGGGAGAAAGGTTGTTTTCTGCTGCTCCAGAGAAGCGGACACGGAGCAGTGGTTCCAAACCACAAGAAAGAAGATTCCACCTAAACATTAGGAAGAACTTCCTGACAGTAAGAGCTGTTCGACAGTGGAATTTGCTGCCCAGGAGTGTGGTGGAGTCTCCTTCTTTGGAGGTCTTTAAGCAGAGGCCCTTGTGGTCTCTTCCAACTCTATGATTCTATGATTCTATGATCACGGAGGAGCTGAAGGATGTTCACAAATTTATCTGGGCCACCAGTTTTCAGAAGGACAGTCCACAGGGTATTACGATTTACAGCGTCGAATGCCTTAGCAGCACCCACACAGCCGTCCTGGGGGCCAGGCTCGAGGGTGGTCCATCTTCAGGCTCTTCAGACTGGGCAGCAGGCACAATTTGGGCTTTGGGGATCCACTAACCTGGCACAAAAGGTGCACCTTTAGAATTCTGAGTCCGGGAGCCTACAGTCCTGGCACGCAAAAATCCCAGCAAACCCAAAAACCTTCATCTCAGCCATATAATCTCTCTGTGTGTGTGTGTGTCTCATTTTGTTACTGCTGCTGTTCCACAGTGAAGAGACAGAGCTCCTTCTGCAAGCCACCCAGAGATCTATCAGATCCACCTTCTAACCCTCCTGCTGCTTTAGGCTACAAATGAAACCTCAAAGGGCTGTTGTGAAGATAAGAATGGGGTTGGCTGGGAGGACCTCATAGGCTCTCTTGAGCGCACTGTAGGAATGTGGGGTTTTAAAGGAGAAAAGTAGCTTAATAAAGCAGTAGCAGGGGTGACCCCAAAATTCACATTACTTTTGGCAGCCTGGCTCACCAGGTGGAGTGGAGGAGCTGCTGGAAACCACAGGAAGGGAGAATTGCTCTTGGGCTCGGATCCTGCTTGTGATCTCCTCATAACAGGCCTCCCATGAGCCACTGTGAGAACAGGATGCTGGATTAATGCCCCCTCCCCGGCCTGATCTAGGAGGAACTTCTTATGCTCTTGTGGAGCCTCCAGGCCCAAAGGCAGTCTAGCAAAGGCCTCCCCACCATGGCAGCAGCAGACTTGACTTGGAGGAGAAGCTGTGCTCTGCTGTCCCAGTGTGGAGGAGAGACAACTGTGCAGGTCAGCGAGGTTGAACCCAGGTCTGGACAGAGGGCAGGAAGAGGAGGACACTCCCCGTCCTCTGCCCCCCTCCAAGGCAATTTGGGGAGAGGGGGAAACAGCAGCTCACACCCCAGGAAATCCTGCTCAAACCCAAACGTCCCGTTGGCAGGGAGAGTTTGCTTCCATCAGAAACAGGAAGCTGGCTTAGGAGGAATTGTGCCTCAGAAAGACCTCAGAAAATGGAAACCTACTGGCCAGGTGGATCCACCCAGGCCAGACATGCTTTCAGAAAAGCTGTCCAGCTAGGAGGGCCAAAGCCCCATCCATTCACTGCAGCTGGCATTCGAGGGTAGGCTGCCTTTGGAACTGGAGGTTCCACGCGGCCATCATGACCACGAGCCACTGACGGACCTCTCCTCCTATGTGGCTTTGTCTAACACCTTTTTTTTTAAAAAAAAAAATCCTCCTGTGGCTCTTGTTGCAGGCAGTTCCGCAGGTCAGCCATGCATTATGTGAAGAAGTTTGGTTGGCATCTGTCTGTCTCAGGAGATAATGGAGTGCACCTTTGTGGGTGAGGTCAAACTTTCCTGTCCCGTCCATTGCCTTCCAGGTGTCAGAGCTCCATAGGGCCCTTGTCTGCCCACCAACTTACACACTGCCCCAACCACACACAGGGAGCAGGTGGGGGACTGCGCTGCCCTGGGATGTGCGTGGAAGGCAGACTTTACTGGCAAGAAGAGCTAAAAGACTAAAAGAGAAAGCCTCCCGCACCTTGGCCACAACACACAGACACAACACACAAGAAGCAAAGGCCTCTCACTGGCCATCTGCCAAGGATGCTTGAGCTGAGATTCCTGCATTGCAAGGGACTGGACTCTGCACTTCCAACTCTGCACTTCCATGATTCTATGAATTGTCGCATCTTAGGAGAGACCTTGGTCACCTGAAGGCCTTAGTCGTCTCTCCCTCACGTGGCCTTGCTGGCTCCCTTGACTGGTCTGGCCCAGGGACAAGGAGAAGGGGAAGGGGGGGGGTCCCGCCTGCCAGCCATTCCTTAGGCTTTTCTGCCATTTTTCTCTCTGCTTTGCATACAAAGAACATAAGAAAGATCAGGCCCAAGGGGTCTCATCTAGTTCTGCATCTTGTTCACACAACAGCCAAATACCCCCAAGAACCCAGGAATCTAGCTAGGCTGCTTCTGGAGCTGCAGGCTCCCTAAGTACAGAGGAAAAACCTGGCTGCTGGATCAGGCCCAAGGGAGGCCATCTAGCCCAGCATCTTCTTCTCACAGAGCCTGACCGGTTGCCCATCATGGGAAATCAGCAGGCAGGACCTGAGCCCCAAAACAACTCTCCCCTCTGTGGTTTCCAGCGCATGGTCTTCAGAAGCATTGCTGTCTCCCACTGTGGAGGGACAACATGGCCTTCCTGGCTTGGCAACAGCCCCCTCATCTTCCTCCTCCTCCTCCTCCTCCTCCTCCATGAATTTGTCCCGTCCTTTTTTAAAGCCATCCAGGTTGATGGCCACCCAGCCTCCTGCAGGAGGGAGTTCCACAGTTAACTCTGCGCTGAGGTCAGACAAGGGCACATACACGGAGCTCCTTCTCCTTTGTTGTCCCATCAACTCACTGCCAGGATGCTAAATTTAATGCTGGGGGGGCCGGGGAAGGAGGAGACCAGGGCTGGGAAGGGAGCTCTCCTTCTGTGCTGTATGCAGGGGAAATGCTCTGCAGCTCCTGGTTTCCAAGAAAATCCCAAAGCACAGACTTAGAAAGACAGAGAGGAACTCCAGATGAAGCAAAGCAGAGCAGAAAACAGCAGCGATTTGGGGAAGGGTCACAGAGCTGGGGGGGGGCCTGCTTTCCATGCAGAAGGCGCTCCCCCCCCCCCAGGTCAGACCTGAGTTTGAAACCCTGGCACGTTGCTGCCAGCCAGTGTAGATAACAGTGGGCTGAATGGACCAAGGCTCCTTCTTATGATGGTGTGGGAAAGAGCTTCACTTTCCATATTTAATTTTCATCTGCTCTCTCTGTTTATATCCACTACATAAAATGAATTTTTTTAAAGTTTAGCAAAAAAGAAAAGGTGAGCCAAGCCAGACTCCGCCAGGGAAGTCCCCACTCCTGTGACCCCCAAGGTGGCTGCACTCCCTGCTCCACATGCAACCCCCCCCCCCAAAGCAGGCCTCTTCTGCAAGGCCTCCATATGGGGACAGGGGCCTGCCCTGCCCGGGACCATCCTGGCATTTCCCAACCCCTTTATTTGTGGGTTGGCACAGGCACTGCAACGTGCAGGAGGAGAGATCTCTGGGCAGCCAGTCCCACTCACTCCCCCCCCCCCATTGGCCCAGGAGGCCTGCCAAGCCAGAAGGAAGACTGCTTCCCCACAAGCTGAGCAGGAAGGCTTAGCTAAACCCCGAGGGGCTGAGCCTGCAGCCGCCCAAACCCAGCCCAGTCTCCTAGGGTGCACAGGCATGCGCTGGGAATCTTAGAATGGTGGTGTTGGAAGTGACTCAAAGGGTCATCCAGTCCACCCCACCCACCCAGCAAGGGTCGTAGCTCAGCCGTGGAGCGTGCAAGTAAGGCTGATAACATACCCTGCCCGAAATCTCAGGGAACAGCTGCCAGTCAGAGTAGCCAATACTGAGTTGCATGGAGCAGCTGTCTGGCTCAGGATAAGTCCCAAACTAGAGCAAGGGCTGCCTGCTCTCCTTTCCTTCCAAAATTTCCCTGGGAAAGAATCACCTGGATGGCTGCAGGAAGCAGCAACCTCAAATAGCCACAAATTCACACAGCCTCCACACCCCAACAAACTGTTTGCATTTGAGACCAGGGCATCTGGACCCACAACCATGGGTCCGTACTGAAACAGCTTCGGTCACCCTGATGGAGGACCTGTGTTGCGAAAGGGGCAGGGAGAGGGAGACCAGCTCAGTGGGGTGGGTATTGGAGGGGCCATATGGCAGCACTTCTGTCTGTCTCCCCAGGGTCGTAGCCAGAGAGTAGCACTGAGTGAGGGGTCCTTGGCCCCCTGGCACCTGTGTCGTGGGGGTACTCTCCTCTCTGAAATCCAGCATCACCTGAGCTCTGCGAGTGCAGCTTTCTCCCAATTGAAGTGCAGAGTGATAGAGGACCGGGACATTTGCAGGGAAACCAAAATGCTTGTTTACAAAGCTATTGTACTACCAATTTTACTGTATGCTTGTGAAACATGGACCACTTCTAAACACCATCTCCAACTCCTCAAAAGATTCCATCAACAGGGTCTCCAAAAAATTCTACAAATCACTTGGGAAGACAGGTGAACTAATACCAGTATACTGGAAGAAGCAAAGATCACCAGTGTCAAAGCAATGATTCTTCAACATCAACTTTGTTGGACTGGTCATGTTGTGCGGATGCCTGATGATCGTCTTCCAAAGCAACTACTCTATTCCAAACTTAAAAATAGAAAGCATAATGCTGGCGGTCAACAAAAGAGGTTGTGTTACTTTTATTGTTGTTAGCCGCTCTGAGCACGGCTTCGGCTGGAGAGGGCGGGATATAAATAAATTATTATTATTATTATTATTATTATTATTATTATTATTATTATTATTATAAGACTGTCTCAAGGTGAATCTTTAAAAATGTAGTATAAACACCAACAATTGGGAAACACTGGCCTGCAAGCGCTCCAGTTGGAGAACAGCCTTGATCAAAGGTGTCACGGACTTTGAAGACACTCGAACTTAGGAAGCAAGGGAGAGACGTGCTAAGAGGAAGGCACGCTTGGCAAATCCACACCGTGATCAACTCTCGCCCAGAAACCAATGTCCCCACTGTGGAAGGACGTGTGGGTCCAGAACTGGCCTCCACAGTCACTTAAGGACTCATTGTTAAAACCGTGTTTATGGAAGACAATCTTACTCAGCTACAAGGAATTGCCAATTCCCTGGGGACTGGTTCAGAAGCTCCTGGTGCAGAATGCTGCAGCCAGATTGCTGACGGGAGCTTCTGGGCAAGGACATTGTTAAAACAGCTGCACTGGCTCCCCATCTCCTACTGAACCAAGTTCAAAGTCCTTCTATTAAGTTACGATGCCCTGAACAATTTAGGCCTAAATTGCTCAGGGACCAATCCTGGCTCCATCACTGAGATCATCTGCAGGAGCGCCATTGGTTATTCCCTGAGTTGGTGAGGAGCATTTGACAACAATGAAAAACTGAGCCTTTCAGCCCAATCCTGTGGAACACTCTGCCACTAGAGATTCAGAAGGCACCTTCGTTTGGATTTTGTAATGCTACTGAAAACAGTTCTATCTCACCAGGCAAACAGGAAAGCAGTTTTCCACAATAGCTAGCTGATCTCTGATTATAACATGTTTATATTGTTTTCTGTACAATGGTTGTAAATTGCTCTGATTTCTTTTTAGGAGTTTTTATTTAAAAAACAACACTAAATGAGCTTCAGTAGGAATCTAAGAGCCAGGCTTCAAATGGAGGTGAAAGCACACCCAGACCCCTCTCCATCCTTTCAAGGGGAGAGCAGAGAGCACCCCAATTATGGGGAGGATCAGACCAGGCCAAGCAACTCCCTGCCCCATCACAGGACAAGCTCCCCACTGCCGGAAGGACCCTCTCTGGGCTGTACTAGCCAGCCAGCCAAACTACTGTACCTCCTAGTCGGGCCGGCCAAGCCAGCGCCCCTATCTCTGACCGGTCCTTGCTGGGGGCCTTTGAGGGGCTCTGCCCTCTTGCCCAAGGAGAGCAACTGCTGCTTTAGAGAAGACCCTTCCTCCCCCCCCCCCCCCAGATCGCTGGGCAAACAAAAAGGCACTGCCTGAAACCAATCCTGCGCAAGACCAGCGTGTGGGGGGGGGGAGGACAGGACACGGAGCGGTACCCCCCAAGAGGTGACAGACCTCCTGCTCAGAGGGTACTAAGTCCCGGCCTGGGGGGGGGGGACGAAAAGTGTCCCTGCAGCTTGAGATGATTTAGAGAGGCGGGAGCGGAATAAGAGAAGGCTAGAAAGGGGCAGAGCAGGCGCAACACCCAGGATAGCCCCACCAAGAGAGTGGCTTCCGAGGGGTGAGATGTTAGGAACAGCAGCCCCGCCATCGCAGCCCCACCCCGGCCTCCCCGGACGTCCAGCCAGGCTCCTGGGGCTGCCGGTTCGAATCCCGCGCCGGGGCTGAGCCTGGAGGAAGCGGGGGCTCCGGGGCGCCCGCTTGGCGGAGAGGCTTCCCCACGAGAACGAAGGCGCGGCGGCGGCTGCTGCTGCTGCTGCTGCTGCTTACCCGCTCCGGCTCCGCTCCGGCTCCCGCTCCGGCTCCCGCTCCGGCGCTGCGCTCGCCTGGGCCGGTCTGGGCGGGCGCGGGCCGGGGCGCTGCCGGGCAGCAGGAAGGGGGCGGCTCCGGCCGGCCCTCCAGCCCGTGGGCGCCCAGCTGGGCCGCGGCCGGGCGGGAGGAGGGTCAAGGCAGTCCCGGCCCCGCCCGGGGAGGGGCCGCCGCCGCCGCCACCGCCCCCGAGAGCGCGGCCAGGCGGAGGGGCCGTCGCGGCGCTCTGCACGCGCTCAGAGGCGCCCTCTCCACGCGCCAGCCAGGAGCGGAGGCTCCAGAGGCAGGACAGAGGCAGCGGCGGGACGGGGGCGGCTGCAAACGGAACGACGGGCCGGGTCCCGGTTGCTCTTTGAAGGCGCTTTGCCCCCACCCACCGTGGAGAAATATGAAGGGGGCGCCCCTCCCCCCGAGTGGGCGGCTTCTCAGCGTGGAAGGTTCCCCCGCTTCGCCCTCTCATTTGCCCGTCTCCACGTGCGGCCGAGGGGTGCCTGAGCATGTGCAGAGAGCCCGCCCCCTTCCAACAGCCCTTTGGGGCTGGGCTCTGCCGGAGAGCGAGCCCTGCAGCAGGAGCCCATCCCCTCGCCCTTCAGGATGCCCCAAACCCCCTCCTCAAGCCCTGGGAGCAGCAGGGGGTTGCTCCCCCATTTGGCATGGCGACTGGAGGTGCCTTATGCCATGCCAGATAACACCCATCACTGACTGGCAGCAGCTGTCCAGGAGACCTCTCCAGCCAGCCCTTCGGAAACTGAACTCGGGACCTCCTAGGAGCCAGTCAGGCGCCCTGCCCTTGGGATCACCCTTTCCTGAGACCAGGAAGGAGGGTTGTTTCCAGCAGATTTTCCTCCCCCCACCCCCACCTGACAAGGAAGTTAAAGCTGTGATCGACACAGAAGAGTTGTTATAGCAGATAAGAAAAGAGGGACCGGGAGGGAGAAGGAAAAATGGAAAGTCTTGTAAGTTACAGTTCTTACTAGAACCAGCTGAGCTGGAAATAGTTTATGCAGCATAACCTGTTTTAACTGCTTTTAATTCTGAATTTTAAACTGCTGTAACCCACCCTGAGAGCTACTGGTGAAGAGCTGGTAATAAATGAAATAAATTATTATTATTTCAGCCCCACCCCATATACATTTCCTACAACAGCCACTTTGCAGGCTCCAAAAACTCCCAGCTCCTTTGTGGGTCAAGACACCTCCTTCATGTAAGTTGAATAGGAGTGGCTGGGGAAACCCAGCCAGATGGCTGGAGTATAAAGAATAAACTATTATTATTATTATTATTATTATTATTATTATTATATAGGAGACACCAAAATCCACCCCACCCAACACACACAAAGAGCCCCTCGCCTTCCTTTCAGGCCAGTTGTTGCCTCTGAGCCCAGCCTGAAGGAGGCATTCAGGGGCAGCAGGCAGGGGCAACTCCAGGGGAGCAGCCCCCCACTTTCCCTTCTCCCAAGTCTGCTACCTTCCCCCCCCCCCCCCCCCGCAATTCCACCTTACCATAACTGGCTGCTAGGGACCAGGAGACCCCAAACACCCGAGCAAAGCACTCGCACATCTCTGCCCTGCTCTCCAGATCCCCAAGCTTTGTCCCACAGGGAAGCACCCACAGCTCTGGGGCGGGGGGCAATGCCGTGCAGAGCTGCCAAGCACAGTGAAATGCCGCCCAGCCCCCCCAACACACACCGAGGCATGCAAAGGGAGCCAGCCAGCAGGATTAGCGCAAGGCCACCATCAGCAGTTTGGGCAGCATCTGAAAAGCATCCCCGCATTGTTGGACTCAGTGGACACCCGGCACAGACAAAAGGGAAGCCCCCCATGTCCCGTCTGCCCCTGGACGGGCCGCTCGGATGGGAGGGCAGTGAGCCAGAGGAAGCTGTCCGAGCGCCGGCCTCTTTGTCCCCTGCAAAGTCCAGCAGTTTTAGACCTCCCTGAGACCCAGACTCCTGGGCCACACAGTGGAACAACAGTCCAGTCCCAGAGGTTTGGGCAAGTTATTTATTTGATTTAGAAATGTAGACATTGCTTGACTGTAAGAAGAAACCTCAAAGAGCTTTGCAAAGAGACAAGAACATCAGGAGAGCCTGCTGGGTGATGGGCTCTCCTTCCTTGGAGGTTCTGAAGCAGATCTTGACAGATGCTTTGGCTGAGATTTCTGCATTGCAGGGGGCTGGACTAGATGCCCCCCCGGGACGCCTTCCAGTTCTACAATTCCATGATTCTGTGGACCAGGCCAGTGTTCTCACAGTGGCCAACCAGATACCCCGAATGGAGGCGTGTGCCTTTGGGGGTGAAGTCAAACCAGTGGAGAGTTGTGGCGCTTGCTGTGACTGTAGAGACCGGTAGGGGAGAGATGCTTTGTTGCAGCTGGGGCAGAGGAAGGCACCCGGTTCTGTTGCTGCAGATGCACCATGACCTTTCTTCTCTCTGCGCTCCTCCCAGCGTCATTCCTCCTCTGCTCACTGCTGTGGATACACGACCTGATTACTCCATGAATTTTTCTAAAAGCAAATTAACTTCTAATACTTTAAAAATTCAGAGATCACAAACATGCATCAGAAACTGAACTTTTGGTATTCAGTAAAGGAGAGAGTCTGTGTGGTGTTTAAAAAATGTAGTATAAACAGCAACAATTGGGAAACACTGGCCTGCGAGTGCTCCAATTGAAGAACAGCCTTGACCAAAGGTGTCCTGGGCTTTGAAGACGCTCGAACTCAGGACACAAGGGAGAAACGTGCTAAGAGGAAGCCACGCTTGGCAAACCCTCGCCGGGATCAACTCCCGCCCGGAAACCAATGTCCCCACTGTGGAAGGACGTGTGGATCCAGAATTGGCCTCCACAGTCACTTACGGACTCACTGTTAAAACCGTGTTTATGGAAGACAATCTTACTCAGCTATGAGGGATTGCCAAAGAAGAAGAAGAAGAAGAAGAAGAAGAAGAAGAAGAAGAAGAAGAAGAAGAAGAGTATGTCAGATGAGGTCCTGGGAGACCCGGCGTTAAATCCCCACTCAGCCATGAAGCTCACTGGGTGACCTTCGGCCAGTTGCTCACTCTTAGCCTGACCTACCTCGCAGGGGTGTTGTGAGGATAAAATGGGGAGGGGGAAATAATGTATGCTGTCCTTGGAGGAAAAGTGGGATATAAATGCAACATTTCATTCATTCACTCATGGAGGAAGGAGAAGGCTGCAGTGACGCTCCACTACCAGTTGCTGGCAATCCCAGGGGGGCAGGATTCTGCTTGTGGGCTTCTTCCCACTGGGGGGCTGCTGTGAGAAGAGGATGGTGGACTCCAGGGGCCCCCGGCCTGATCCAGCAGCCTCTGTTTCTGTTCTTGTGTAGCATTTTACAGCCCATCTCAATTGCCAGAAATGGACATTGGCAGAACTATGGACTAGCCACAGTGCAAGATTGGATTATTTGGAAAGGGGGGGCCACCGTACGCTAGGCACAGAATCTCTGTGACGCCAAGGGTCATCTAGGCCTTGCAATGCAGGAATCCCAGCTAGTCAGCAAGGGAATTCTGGAAACTGGCAGCAACCACAGAAAAAGATGCAAGCTGGAAGGAGGGGTTGGGCGTTCTGTGGAATGCAGGCCACCTTGCACCCCACGGGCTGGGCCTGTCCTCCCCACAGCAGTGATTTCTCCAGCACAAGGCACCCCCTGGACAGCTCCAGGACTTGGAGGGGGCTGAGTCTGTGTCCGCAGTTGGGAGCAGAGCGCAGGAAGAGGCCCCCGGACTCTCTGGGCCAAGGGTGAAAAGGGTGAAAAGTAAGCCTGTTCCCAAGATAGCACAGGGAGCCAGAGCTATATTTGAGCCCTGTTTGGACTAAGACTCTGGCGCTCCTTGCATCCGCCCGCCCCCCTTTCATGGCAGCAGGTCAAGCACCAGGAGGATCCAGAATAAACACCGGACGTCCTCATCAGAGAGGGGACTTCCTTGAGGTGACGGGGAGAGCCAGGGGCCACACCCACCCGCCCCGCAGGAGAACGCAAGAGGATCCTGCTGGATCAGGCTGATGGCCCTTCCAGTCCAGCCTCCTCTTCTCCCAGGGGCCAACCAGAAGCCTCTTTGGGAATGCAGCAAGCAGGATCCGAGCCTCCCCCGGTCTCCAGCCACTAGGATGCAGAAGCATGACAGAGCCAGTGCTTTTTTCCTAGATAAAGAGGCGTCAGTACTCAACATAAAGCCCTCAATGGCCCTCTCCTCCTCCTCCTCCTCCATGAATTTGTTTCATCCTCTTTTAAAGCCATTTGCCACGGCCTCCTCAGGCATTCATGTATATCCATTTGCGAGGGCATCCCAGGCGCTCTCAATGCTGGGAAGCAGCAGCAGTCATGGCTTTGTGGGGTAACTTTGACTCTCCCAACATGTCGCAGCAGAAAATAGTAACTGTCTTGCAACCTTCTCTCTTCTGGTCCCAAAAGGCCTAAATCCCGCCTGCCTCATCCTGGCAACAACCCCCAAGCACATGGGTGAAAGTTTTGATCCATTTACTCTGCTTGCGATGGACTGTCCTACACAGTTTCAGAAACCCAAGAGGCATTTGGTTCTTTCTGTTAGGAGTGTGCATGCACACAAAAGCTCATACCAATAACAAACTTAGTTGGTCTCGCAGGTGCTACTGGAAGGAATTTTTTTATTTTGTTTTAACTACGGTAGACCAGACACAGCTACCTACCTATATCTAGGAAAAGCATGACCGTCTCCCACAACGGGTGGTTATTAGCAGTGCTGGATTTATGTATAAGCTAAACAAGTTATAGCTTAGGGCCCCACTCTCTTGGGGGCCCCCAAAAAAATTAAGGAAAAAAACCTGGATGTATGTTTCCAAAATATATGATAAAAAACAAATAAAATAAAACCTACATCCAGCAACAGTGTTTTGTGTTGTGTAGATGCCTATGGTGTAAGTCATGGGCCCTGCCTGCTTGTCTGCCCCCTAAAATATCACTATCACTATTAATATACTTCAAGCCCCATGTTGGATAATAATAATAATAATAATAATAATTTTATTATTTATACCCCATCCATCTGGCTGGGCCTCCCCAGCCACTCTGGGCAGCTTCCAACGGATCATTGAAAACACAATAGAACATCAAACATTCAAATTTCCCTCAAGGCTGCCTTCAGATTCCTGCCCTGCAGGAGTTGGGCCAGCTCAGCAACCACTATGACGTGTGTTGGAGAGAGATGGATCATGTCCCCTTGCAGAGCCCTTTGAAGAGCTAAGAGCCTGCAGGATCAGGCCCCTGGCTGGCCCAGCTAGTCCCGCCTCCTGCTCTCACAGTGGCCAACCAGATGCCTCCCTGGGAAACCAGCGAGCTGGACCAGCTCTCAGCTGCTGCAATTCCAAGCAGGGCTGCCTCCGACTCCTGTGGAGTGAGTTCCGGGGTTTAACTCTGCACCGCATGAAGAAGGACTTTCTTTTATGGGCCCTGAAGATGTGAAGGAAGCGATGCTCCTTCTCAGGGCTTTTTTTTCCTGGGGGGGGGGGCGGGGGGGACGCAGACCCCTAAACATTTTGTGAATCTTTGTATTTTTGTCCAAAGTATTTATGTTTCCCGATTTGAACTATAAAATGGCGGTGTGGGTTTTTTTTAGTCAAAATGAGAGTACCCCTAAACATTTTAATTTTTTTTAGAAAAAAAGCCCTGCTCCTTCTAGTCCAGCTCGAGCGCAGGCGGCCAGGGAGGGCTCAGCCCTGACCCAGTACTGCCCTCTGGTGGCTGTTCCACAAACGCCGTTCCGGAGCTTGGCACCCCACCCCTCCGGTCTCTGCCTCTCTCTCTGGCTGCCCTTCTGTTATTACTCCTCCATTCCTCTACTCCCGAGGAGCTGTGGAAGAAACAGGGGCCCCTCTTGCTCCTGGAAGAGGCTCTGAGCTTTAAACAGGTCCATAGCACTGCCCTAGGAAAGCGTTTGCACGACCCACGAAAGAAGACCATCGGAATAATGCTACTGTAGAAACAAACTGATTTATTCAAAATCCAGTTAAACCTATTTACTTTAATTAATTCCACCAAACGAATTGTCTTGATCTGGTGATGCCATCTTTGCAAAGTATGAGAGGCTGGGCAGAGAGGGCTCCGTTTTTGTTTACAAATTGCTTTTATTTTTTATGTATGTCATTTTAAATTGTGATTGATATGAATGCTGTATTCTTAGTTTTAGATTTTAAAATTTATGTGGAATTTGTTTTCCATTTGGTTGTGTACTTTTTGGTGTGCTTTATTTATTGTTTGTGACTTTTGTTATGTTGGTAATTATGTAAATATTGGCAGGTTGTAAGCCGCCTTGAGCATTCTTTTAACTATGAAAAGGCGGCGTACAAATAAAATGATGAATGATGAATGAATGTACACCTCCAGCTCCCCCTCTGCCCCCCTTGCCTCTTAGCACCCCCCCAGGGAATCCCACCGCCCCCCAAGAGCCACTACCACTCACTTTGAGAACGCCTCCTATAGCACATTCATCTTTCAGGTGCCCCAAGGAGGGGGCGGGATGGAGCAGCAGGGGCACTGGAAAGGGGGTCTGGAAAGTTGGGCAGCCGCTGAGCCCGCTCTGCCAGGTGTATGAAGGCGCCTTCCTTTTCCTTGTTTCCAGGTCCCGCCTCCATCCCGACGCTCTGCCTGCCTGCCTGCCCCCAAACCAGCGGGCGATTAAGGCAGGCGGAATCTAGGGCAATGGGGCAGGACCCATGGGGTGGGGGGGCAGATGCCAAGGGACATGAGTCAGGCCAGCAGAGTCGACGCATCATTTCCTCCCTCCGCTTCCTGCTCAGCCCCAGACTTCAAAACACCTGCCCCAGGTACAGTGCTGAAGTCTCCACCTGCCAGACAATCTCGAAAGGACGGGGAGCCTCATCTTCACAAACAGGCAGCCCTGTTTAGGGAAGCTTTTAAAATTTGATAAATTATTGTATTTAATATTCTGTTGGAAGCCGCCCAGAGTGGCTGGGGTATAAATAATAAATTATTAGTATTATTACCCCTTGAGAAGTGGACACTCCCCGCCCGCCCGCCCCCCACACGCCAGGGCTCACCTGACTCCGTGCTAAAACCCCTTGCTCAGCACAGCAGTTATGGTCCCCTCCAACCCCCACCACGTCCTCTTTCAGTCCACAGAACTGGGAAGGGCAAAGAGGCTTCCTCGTTCCCTGGTCTCCCTCTCCCAGCGCCAGCGGGATGCGAAAGTGAGACCACCTTCAGCTGAAGCCCCATATATTGGGAGACCCCCCCCCCAGAGGCGCAGAGGATAAGTGCATGGTTAGAAAGCAAAGTCTGGAGCAGAAGGAGAATTTCCCTTTCTTTGCACACCGCAGGAGTCCCTCCCTCCCTGGGGGAACCCACCAAACCCATTGGAGGACTTCAGAAACTCCCTTATCCCCTGGCTTTTGATGGCTGATCATAATGGTTCTTAATTGCTGTGGTATTGTTTCCAGCTATGGAAGGAGGAGCCCTCATGGAGGAGAGCACTATCAGTGGTTACATGGCCATGCGCTGCCTCCTTGGTCAGAGGAGGCACTTCTGAACCCCAGTGGCTAGAGTCAGGAGAGCTGCTCTAGTGTTTGAATCCTGATTGCAAGTTTCCCATCATGGGAGTCTGGTCGGCCACTGTGAAAACAGGATGCTGGACTAGGTGGACCACTGACCTGATACCCCACCCATCTGGCTGGGTTTCCCCAGCTACTTTGGGCAGTTCCTAACAGAATAAAAACAGAATAAAACGTCAAACATTAAAAACTTCTCTAAACAGGGCTGCCTTCAGATGTTTTCTTATGGAACCTCCAGGCCCAGAGACAGTCTATCTGGATTCTTAGTAGTATTGAGCTGCCGAGAACAGCATGTGAGACTGGTGGTTTATGAAAGCCACCGGGGGGGGGGGATGCAATTTTGAATACAGGATAGGAATGATTAAAGAAAGAGTATGGCGTAATGGTCAGAGTGCCAGAGTAGCAGAACCTGGGAGACAAGGGTTTGAATCTCACTGGGTGACCTTGGGCCAGGTGCTGTGTCTCAGCCAAAGCTACCTCCCAGGGCTGTTCTGGGGGTTAAATGAGGAGGGGGAAAGCCACGTGTCCCCCCTTAAGTCCCTTGGAGAAAAAAGTGGGATAGAAATGCAACAGACACAATGATACACAAAACATAAAATGCTGACTGTGAATTCCAGCTGCCTGCATTACACCAGCCCAGGCAAAAGTGAAGAGTGCCCAGCAGGCTTGTGCTTGGCCCCATAAGGAGATTCCCTGGATGCAGAGAGCACAAGGAGGGGCTTCTCTGGGCTGAATCACGCATTTCCCCCTCACCTTGATGAGCAGACGGCGGTGGTTGTCTAACGAACCAGGACTTCCGTGCTCAACGTGGTCTCTGCCTGCTTGCAAGGCACTTTCTGTTGTGCCCAGATACAAATCAACGGTGTTGTGTGTGTTGCCTACAAATGGGCCAGGCATGTGCCCAGCCTTTGAATGGCCCCTTCCCCAAAACCGCTCAGGGCTCTTTTGGAAAAAGACATTTAGTATGATGGGAGAAGGAGCTAAAGTTTTCTTTACCCAACTTTTGCCTCACCCCCCATGCCAACTGAACAGAGCCTCCACATACAGGGGTGATATACCTGCAAGTGCCAGTTACAGATAGGTAGCCGTGTTGGTCTGCCATAGTCAAAACAAAATAAAAAAATTCCTTCCAGTAGCACCTTAAAGACCAACTAAGTTAGTTCATGGTATGGTGTATCTGAAGAAGCGTGCATGCACACGAAAGCTCATACCAAGAACTAACTTAGTTGGTCTTTAAGGTGCTACTGGAAGGAATTTTTTTATTTTGTTCTGCAAGTGCCAGACGTTGTGGGCAAATGCTGTGTTTGTAGCCTTGGTTGAGCGGGGGCTTCCTGGCGGCAGCTGGCTGGCAATGGTGCAAAAGACATATTTGGGGGGGGGGTGGCACTGAGCTTGGTCTGACCCAGCAGGGATTTTCTGACATTATTAAATTTAAATCAGTGTCAATGTGGTTTGAAATATGCCACCTACCTGCATCCTTCCACTGTGGTTTCCCGTCTGCTAGTTGCACCCTCCCCTTCAACCAGTGGCTTTTAGGCAATAGATCCAGTCTGAAAGATCCCTTTCTGGGAACTTTCGAGAATCACATGATAGTCAAGTGATTCTGGAGCAAACTTCCAATCAGCTGTTCCATCCCCCCTCCTCAAAGGATATCCCACAAGGAACACACACCCTCCCAATTTTCTTGCCAGACCACGAATGAAGGCAACCCCTTGGGATCTTCACTGCTCAGATATAGCACCTCTGCCCCTGAGCCAGGAAGGAGACAGCAAGCTGCGATTCATGCATTGCAGGGGCTTGGACTAGATGACCCTCGGACCCCTGCCAGCTGCACCATGGAAGACGGAGCCAGCTTGTTTTCTGCTGCCCCAGAGGGCGGACAGGAACCAACGGCTTCCAATTGCAATACAGGAGATTCCAGCTGAACCCTAGGAAGACCTTTCTGGAGGCCTCCCTTGGAAGGCACTGGCCTTTCCTTCATAGGAGTCTTTAAAGCAGAGGCTGGAGGACCACTGGTCAGGGACTGCAGGGGGTTAGACTGGATGACCCCCAGGGGTCCCTTCCTTCTATGGCTCTACCTCTTCAGGTCCCCCAAGTGAAACGCACACACACAGAGAAAGATAAATTTGGTCATTTAAAAAGTGATATGACACGTAAACAGTACATGGGATTGCCAAGCTCAAGTCCTCGGCACTCAGACAATAAATTACCCTCCCAGACTCACAACCGTTTGCCGCTGAGGGCAGCTCTCAATACACCAGACATCTGTGTGTGCCTGGTCCTGCCTTTCTTGCCCTTGCCACCCAGAGGAGTCAGCCGAGGGTGGAGGAGGAAATGGAGAAGGCGGGGCCAGCTCAGCAAACAGGCCCTTCAGGACGACCGAGACTCAGGTGCTGCTTCTTTGCAAACAAGTCAGTCAACACCTCAGTCAAAATCTGGCCCATTGGGGGGGGGTGTTGGGGGGAAGCCCCCCACAAATGGAAAATCCCACCCCCCCTGCCCCTGGGAAGCAGGAGAGACATTCCTGCCTTTAAAAGCTGTTGCAGAACCTTGTCGTATCAGATACAGTGGGACATCGGTTTCCGAACTTAATCCGTTCCGAAAGTCCGTTCTTAAACCAAAACCATTCTTAAATCGAGGCGCGCTTTCCCTAACGAGGCCTCCTGCCGCCGGTGCCCTTCCACTGTTCGGATTCCGTTCTTAGACCAAGGTAAAGTTCGCAATCCGGGACACTACTTCCAGTTTTGTGGAGTTTGTAAACCAAATCGTTCGTAAACAGGACTGTTCTTAAACCAAGGTACCACTGTAATCTGTTTGAGCCTCTCGGAGGTGCCCAGATTCTCACGGAAAGTCGGACTCTGACTTCCAGGAATGTCAAGGGGGCTGCAGAGCCCCTTCCTTTGTGGGATTATCTCATACAGGAAGCTGAGGAAACAGCTTCTCGGAAGATGTAAATGGGGCCGTTTTGCATCATCACGCAAGGCTCTGGCTATTTCAATGCAGTCAGCAGAGACGTACTGAAATTAACCGACAGTCGCTCTACTTGGAGAAAAACCCTTGAGCTGAATACAACCTGATGCTAACTGCAACTCCCCCATTTCCCTCCGTTGCCCACTTGCGACCCACCCACCAGAGGTGCCTCCACCCCAAGGTGAAACTCGGCTCCTACAGGAACGTCCACTCCCCCCCTTCCCCCCCTGCCCAGGTCACAGCTCCTGAGCCTCCACCAGCATGTCCATGAGATAATCGAGGTCCGCCAAGCCTGGCCGCTCGTCCTCCGAGCTGGGAAAGGCCTCCTTGAAGCTGGGGAGACTGGTGGGCGACCACAGCTCACAGTCATACATGGAGGTGTCAATGTCTTCAAAGATGCCCTCCAGGCCGTCCTCCAGGAGGTAGGTGCTGGGGCCCAGGGTGTCCAGCGGGGCGGAGGAGCACGGCTGCGAAGTCCGTTCCGGCTCCGAGCAGAGCGGGGCCCCCTCAGGTTGGGCGGCGGAGGGGTGCACGGCATCCCCAAACCCTTCCAGGCCGCTGAGGTCCTCCAAGATGGTAGAGAAGACCGAGAGGTCCATGCTGGAGAGGAGCAGCTCTTCCGCATGGGGGGCGAGAGAAGGCGGTGGCGGAGGCAGCCTCCTGCCAGGGTCCTGGAGGGCACAGGGCAGGGCGCCCCCAGAGCTCTCCCTGCAGGCGGAGCTGCCAGCGGGGGCCGCAGGAGGGTCCGGCTGCTGGAAGAGGGCCCCCGCGGCTGGCTGCATCTCGTCCTGGATGCGCCGCAGGGTGTTTGCCACGAGCACCAGGTGCCGCAGGTTGGGCTCAACGTGCTGGAGGCTCTGGTGCAGCTTGGAGACGGAGAGGCTGAAGAGGGAGCTGGTGGGGGCCGCGGAGGGGGCGCCCTCGTCCCCCTCGATCCGCTTCCGCTTTGTGCCCTTGGCCAGCATCTTTCTGGGGAAGGGAAGAGAAGAGGGGGTCAGGGGACTCTGTAGGTGAATACGCAAGGCCCAAGCAGCTCAAGGCAGCAGCTGGCACAGTCACCCCAGGGTGGCGGCAGCGGCGGCGGCAGCAGCAGCAGCAGCAGCCCCTCCCCTTGAAACCCTGCCGACCTCGGGAGGGAGGCCCTGTCCCTTCCGGTGCAAAGCTTCCCCCCCCCCCCCACACACACACCAGGCAAAAACTGGAGCAGGAGGAGCCTCGCTAGAGAGGCGCCCAGACTCTAGGTCAGTGGTTCCCAATTTTGTTTGGAGAGGGGTCCTGCCCCATTGGTTTCATAAACCCACCCCCAGTGCCCCCTACCCTGTCAGAAGCAGGACCCAGAAGAGAGGTTTGCACCAAGGAAGACAATAAATAACACAATAGAAGTCAAAGCAGTAACAATCAATTCCACGTCTATTTAGCATCAGCCTTTCTCAAGTTTGGGTCCCCAGCTGTTGCTGGACTACAACTCCCATCATTCCTAGCTATCAGGATCCATGGTCAGGGATGATTGGAGTTGTAGCCAAAAAACAGCTTGAGAAAGGCGGGTATAATGGATTCAGCAAAACTGGTGAACTGGGTCCAGCGATGCAAGAGTCCGTTACCCCTCCAGTGCCCCCCGCCACCCTCTTGCCTCTTAACTCCCCCCCCCCCGCTAAATCCCACCCGCAGGGGCCACTTTAAGAGCTTTCTCTAGATCAGCCTTTTCTAGCCCTGCCTTCCTGGTCTCTGGACTACAACTCCCATCAGCCCCACCAGCCCAGCAGCATGACAGAAGGGCTGATGGGTAGGGAAAGTATCTGGAGGATCCCAGGGCTCTGGGGAGAGTCCTGCATACCCGATATTCCAACTGTAGTCCATATTACTGCATTTTTTACAGGGCTGGTTTTTGGAAAACGTCATTTATTGTTTACGTATCTGTACCAATCTATAATTTTTAAAAATAAAAAGTCTGTGTGAGATGCTTCAAGAGGCCTGAAAAGCGGGGCTTAAATTAGGAAATGAAATAATTAAACACACACACACACACACACACACACACGCCCCAGCTGTGAGGCTATTTGGAAGCTGGTTGTTGATTTTGCCTCCCCCCCCCTCCAAAACAACAGCAGTGCAACACTATTTTTGGTTTCGGTGTGAAAATATCCAAGGCTCTGATCCAAAGAAGCGCCGCGCCCCGCCCCCTTCGCAGTTTATGGGGTGGATCCGATGCTAGCCCTACTCAGAGGAGACCCACTGACGTTTAATGAACACGGCCAAGTGAGGTCCGTTAACGTCAACGGGGCTACTCTGGAGTAAAGCTTACATACGACGCCCATTAAGAAGAAAGGTCTCTGAGTGAAGCTGTGAGCCGGGCAGGATCTCCAGCATGCGAGGAGGGTCGGATCCTTCCCCGCAGTTGCGGTGGGGGCGGGGTTGGCGGGGGGATCCTCCTCCCGCGGCCGGGATGGATGGGGGTCGCGGTGCCCAGGCCCCACCCGGCAGGGCTTCCGTTCTGGATCCGGCCGCTCTGCACGCTGCGCTCCGCCCAGCTGGGCTCCGGGATCCAGCTGCCCCGGAGGAGGGCGAGATCCGGAGCCCCTTCCCCCCGCTCTTGGGGATCGATCGGCTAAGAAGATCCCTCCTCCCAAGTAATCGCCCCCCCCCCAATTCTCTGGGGCGGGATCGGGCAAGTCTCGCCCGGCCCGGATCCCCGGCCCCCGCATTTTGGGAAGCCCCCGCGGGTGTCCGTCCGGGCGGGGGCGCGCGCAGCTTCCTCCCCGTCGCGGCAGCGGAGAGTGACTCATGGCGAGGCGGCGGCGGCGGCAGCCGGGCTGAGTCCCCGGGCGGGCGGGCGGGTGGGCGAGCGGGCGGCGCAGTCCCAGGATCCAGGCGGCATCCTCCGGCCCGGCGGCCCCCCGAGGGACCCCCCAGACCCCCGATTTACATACCCGGCTCTTCAGGGGCCAATCAGCGGGGTCTGGAACGCGGCGCGCAGCCAATCAGGCGCCGGCATGCTTCCCCTCCGCGCTCCGGGCTGGAATCCCGCCGCCGTCGCCGGGGGGGGAAGGAGACATTCGCCCTGCGGAGGCGGAGGGGGAGGCGCCGGCGCTGGCCAATGGCGGAGCACGCCAGGCCGCCTCATCTGCATACAAGGGGGCGGTGCCGGGACGACTCATCGTTGCGGGGAAGGAAGGGGGCGGGGCGGGATGGAACAAACAAGCCGGAGTCCCCGCCCCCCTGCGCTGATTGGCTGCGGCGCGGAGGAGCCGCTCCGCAGTCGCTCCGGACGCGAGGCGTCCAGACGAGCGCGGAGAGGAAGGGGCGGGAAGAAGCTTTTGAAACGGCAACCGAAATGTCCCCGCCTCATTTTTTCCTTAAAAGATAAAGCTATAAAATTATCACTTTGTAGACCCATATGAAGGATCTTGTTTTACAGTCAAGCCGTGAATAAATTTTATGAACTAAATATTTCCAATTAAAAAATAGCGCCTCCCCCCCCCCAGCCTTTTCCCCGGCGGCAGCTGTGGCTGTAAAGGAAAACCCCGCAAAATCATGCAAGTCAAAGGGGTCCAAACACGTGAGGCTGCCCAGGCTACCAGGGCGTGCAAGTACTTGAAGGATGTGACCCTCACAAAGCAGTGCGTTCCCTTCCGTCGTTACACTGGTGGCGTGGGCAGGTGTGCCGGGCCAAGCAGTGGGGCTGGACACGGGGGCGTGGGCCAAAAAAGAGTGCTGAGCTCCTCCTGCACATGCTTAAAAGAGCAATGCTGAACTCAAGGGTCTGGGAGCAGACTCTCCTGTAACTGAGCACATTCAGGTCAACAAAGCTCCCAAAATGCGCAGGCCAAGCTACAGGGCTCCTGGTCGCATTAACCCCACATTGAGATGATCCTCGCAGAGAAGGAGCAAATTGTCCCTAAGCCAGAAGAGGAAGTTGCTCTAAAGAAGAAGAAACTGAAGAAGCAGAAACTGATGGCTCAGGAATAAACATCTATTCAGTTCACAAAGAAAAAACAATTTTTAAGTTTAATAATAAAAATAGTGCCCCCAAACCAAGAATGAATTGGAACGCAAAGCAAAGTGAGGAGTTAGGGAAAGAAGCGCCAACTGTGCCCCGAAATCCCTTAAAAGCTCTAAACTGCAACTAAAAGCAACCCTGAACACACCTGGAAGAAACTCTGCACATGCCTCGAGGCACCCTAAAGGAAACCCAGACTGCGGAGCAGCGCCAAGACGCCAAGCCAAGGACACCTCTTGTCCTTGAACAAATCCAACCTTCTCTTCGATACGATATCTTTCTTGTCATTGTCCCTTGCGGAACAATGAAGCAGGGAGCCCCCAAGGTCCTCCAGACAGCCCTGCATCTGTGGCTCCACCTCCCATCAGCTCCTTAGGACCTACTGAAGATCAAGCGACCCAAAAGGGTTTGGTTATGACCTTTTTGTGGGTTTGAAAGAGCTCCGGGCGATACCGGCTGCCCACTTCCTTTTTAGTCTGGGGAGCTGGACTAGATGACTCTTGGGGGACCCCTTCCAACTCTACAATTCTGTGGCTGGGGCCAAGATCTGCCATGGGGTTTTCCAGCTGAGAAGGGGTGCCGCAGACTGAACTCCCACCTCCCAAACTTTCTAGCCCATTCCACCGTTTGCAGCAAAGAAGTAGCAGCCAGCTAAGAGGAAAGGAGCCCCCTTCAAAAGCCAAACATTGGGGGGGGGGGGAGAGCTTTTGTCACAGGGCTTTATAAAAACACACAGGCAGAGTTCCTGACATGATTAATGTCCATGTCACATTCTGCTAAACAAAAGTAAACAAGCAAATGTGACCTGAAGCATCTAAATCAGTGATTCCCAATTAACTAATTACTATTGTTTAGTCATGGGACGCAGGTGGCGCTGTGGGTTAAAGCCTCAGCGCCTAGGGCTTGCCGATCGAAAGGTCGGTGGTTCGAATCCCTGCGGCGGGGTGCGCTCCCGCTGCTCGGTCCCAGCGCCTGCCAACCTAGCAGTTCGAAAGCACCTCTGGGTGCAAGTAGATAAATAGGGACCGCTTACCAGCGGGAAGGTAAACGGCGTTTCCGTGTGCGGCTCTGGCTCTGGCTCTGGCCAGAGCAGCGATGTCACGCTGGCCACGTGACCCGGAAGTGTCTCCGGACAGCGCTGGCCCCTGGCCTCTTAAGTGAGATGGGCGCACAACCCCAGAGTCTGTCAAGACTGGCCCGTACGGGCAGGGGTACCTTTACCTTTACCTTTATTGTTTAGTCGTTTAGTCGTGTCCGCCTCTTGGTGACCCCCTGGACCAGAGCACGCCAGGCACTCTTGTCTTCCACTGCCTTCCGCAGTTTGGTCAAACTCATGCTGGTCGCTTTGAGAACACTGTCCAACCATTCCTTGCCATGGCAAAGGGGCTTGAATAACTCAGAGAAGCTATGAGCCATGCCGTGCAGGGCCACCAAAGATGGACAGGTCATAGTGGAGAGTTTTGACCAAACGTGATCCACCTGGAGCAGGAACCAGCAAGCCACTCCAGTATCCCTGCCAAGAAAACTCCATGGACAAAGACTAATTACTGAGGACCCCCTATTTTGCAAAAGCCAAGCAACAGACCCTCTACTTTT
Organism: Podarcis cretensis; assembly: GCF_951804945.1. Taxonomy (NCBI): domain Eukaryota; kingdom Metazoa; phylum Chordata; class Lepidosauria; order Squamata; family Lacertidae; genus Podarcis; species Podarcis cretensis. The sequence continues at coordinate 148,934 of NC_137177.1, forward strand.
CAAAAATTTGATAACTCTATGGTAGTTACTTCTGCAAAGCAATGTGGGGCAGCCCTAATAAGCAAAGAATTTTAGGTAGGTACTAAAAAACAGACTAGGGCTGAGCGATATCTGGCTTTCAACATTGTGATATATCAGCAGCTAAACATCACAATGTTCCGATATATTACAATATCTGAAGTTAGAGACCAGGCGTGGGGCTGAAGGAAGCAGGAGCCGGGGAGATCAGGCAGGTGGGCGGAGGAGGAGAGAAAACGGAGTCACCTCCATGGTTTGGGAGGGGACGGGGGCCATCAAGCCACCTTCAGGGGGGCAGCCAGCAAAGATGCATGTCCTCTGGGGCTGCTGCTGCTGCTGCTGCTTTCCTGCTGACTAAGAAAAGCTGCTCTGCCTCCGTTCCTTGAAGGGAAGGCGGATGACAGTTAGTTGGGGGGGGGAGGCAAGGGATGGGGCCATGGACCCCCCTGGGTGCATTCTGCAGACCCCCAGGGGTGCCCGGACCCTTAATGGGGAACCACTGATCTAAATCATCCTCTCCTAACCTGTTTTCCCTCTCCCCCCCCAGCTTTGTTGGGCTACTTGCAGTCCCAGCTAGCATAAGTCATACAATGCTGAGACAGACAGACAGTGGGAGGCTGTACAGTGATACCTCCGTTCTCAAACTTAATCCGTTCCGGAAGTTTGTTCCAAAACCAAGGCGTGCTTTCCCATAGAAAGTAATGCAAAACGGATTAATCCCTTCCAGACTTCTAAAAACAACCCCTAAAACAGCAATTTAACATTAATTTTCCTCTCTAACGAGACCATAGATCCATAAAATGAAAGCAATAATCAATGTACTGTACTATAAAATAAAGAAGACGGTATTGTAGATGATGAAAATTTTTTAAAAAAATTCTTCCTTGCTCTGATGATAGCCATTGTTTGGAGGGGGGACTTTTATCCATTTCCACAGTCACACAATCAATCAATCAGCTGAACTGGGTTCCACACAGTCACAAAAGCAAATTAACCAAAAAAGCCTCAAAAACAAAATAGCAAAATAAATAGCAAAACCAAAAGCGCCAGATGCAGTGGTATCTTGGTTCTCAAGCTTAATCCGTTCCGGAAGTCTGTCTGACTTCCGAAATGTTCAAAAACCAAGGCGCGGCTTCTGATTGGTGCAGGCGCCTGGAAACAATAGCCAACAGCCGCATCGGACGTTTGGCTTTTGAAAAACGTTCGAAAACCAGAACACTTGCTTCTGGGTTTTGGGTGTTTGGGAACCAAGGCGTTTGAGAACCAAGTACCACTGTAGTCCAAATAATCCTGGAGGGCACCAGTTTGAAGAAGGCTGTTCTGAAAAATACACAAATAGGACTCTACGACAGATTGGAAACAGTGCTTTTGATACATTCTGTGGCGGATCCTTCAATGCCAAGAGAAGAAGAAGAGGAGGAGTTTGGATTTGATATCCCGCCTTTCACTCCCTTTAAGGAGTCTCAAAGCGGCTAACATTCTCCTTTCCCTTCCTCCCCCACAACAAACACTCTGTGAGGTGAGTGGGGCTGAGAGACTTCAGAGAAGTGTGACTGGCCCAAGGTCACCCAGCAGCTGCAGGTGGAGGAGCGGAGACGCAAACCCGGTTCCCCAGATGATGGTGAGGGGGCAGAAATAATTTATTTTGTGTTCATCAACGTGGCTTCTGTTCTGCCCCCTCTCCCTCTCACTTGGGACGTTCAGGAGCCGGCAATTTCTTCTCCTCTTGTTGCAGAGCTCTCAGGCTGGCCAGGAAGCTTTGGCAACACCCAGAGGATCACGAGCGGAAAAAAGCACGTGACGTAAAGGCAAGTTAAGAAATGAAACTGAATGGTTTGCTTGCCTAGGATCCAGGAAATGTCCTGGCAGCCAGCCAGCCTGCCTGCCTGCAAAAGCCCTTTTACCCACAAAACGTGCATGTGGCGGTTGGGTGACACCTCCAGAGTGAAAGGGGCATTCTGCAAGTGCTCAGAGGTACTGCTGTTGCTGCACATAATTCAGGGCTTGGCTGGCGGAGTCTGAGACCCCTTCTGTTCTCATTGAGCCTAGTTGATTTCATGGAATAAATGGAAAGTGTCGCTGTTAAGAAAGCCTGGTATATTGCAGCTGCCAGAGAAAACTCAGGTCCTCACCTTGAGCGGAGGCAGGAATTTCAGTCTCTCAAGACACAAGCTGCATTAATGTCAGCTACCTTCACCTCCTGTCAACCCAGCAGTTCAAAAGCATTCCACTGCAAGTAGATAAATAGGTACCGCTCCGACGGGAAGGTAAATGGCGTTTCCGTGCACTGCTCTGGTGTCAGTGTTCTGTTGTGCCAGAAGCGGCTTAGTCATGCTGGTCACATGACCCGGAAAAACTGTTTGCAGAGCGGACAAATGCCGGCTCCCTTGGCCTGTAAAGCAAGATGAACGCCACAACCCCAGAGTCGTTCGCGACTGGACTTAACTGTCAGGGGTACACAGCCCCTGTTTCTGTCCATAGCTGTCAACTTACAGATTTGAAAATAAGGGACCAGCAGCCTTGAAAATAAGGGACCAGCAGCCAAAATAAGGGACCTGCAGCCTCACCTGTTCCAGGCACTCCAGTCTTCCTGTCCTCCTGCAGTCTGGTCAAACTCATGCTGGTAGCTTCGAGAACACTGTCCAACCAACTTTGTAACCAGAGGTTCAACTGAATAGAATTTGAATCACATGCACCACAAGGCCTATGCAGCCTCAACTTAAGATGGCTCCCCGGCCTAGCTTTGCACTGCAAAGTTTGCAGCATCACGTGCAACAAAATGGCGTCCAGCATTCAAAAAACCTCTCAGCTTGCATTAACTAGCCACACACAAGGCTTGCAAGCTCCACCCCCAGTCGTTGGAGCCTCCCTCCTCCCTGGCCGGCAGGGAGGGAGGGAGAGGAGCTGCTTCCTTTGGAATTTAAGGGACATCATTTAAGGGACATCCACGAATAAGGGACAGCTGCGAGACATGGGGCTGGAATAAGGGACTGTCCCTTCAAATAAGGGACACTTGACAGCTATGTTTCTGTCCTCAGGTGTTTCCTCCCCCTCCAGCCTGTCCCACAGAAAAATGATGGAGTTAACAAGAAATCAATCAACAGACAAAGTTAAAAAAAGAATGGGAATGTTTTAATAATTACTTAACAAAACAAGGTTTCAATAATAAGACTTGGCTATGTCTTGAATAATTTCACAGGTAGTAAAATATTTTCCTCTTCATTCCAAGATGAGGATAAACAATTAAATACAGGGCAAAAAATAGGAATACTCGAACTGAAACTATAATGAGGTAGAAGGAAGTCAACAACATAATAAATTGAAAAGGGATTCAATCCAAATCGAAGGTTATAATGTACAAAAAACACTATTATTGGTTTGAATTATATTAAGTATTACTTTACAATACATAGGTATTTTCATTGTCTAAGTTGTCATTTTGACAGTTTTTTCTTTCTTTTTTCTTAGATATTGTATAACTACAAGAATATATAAATCTTAGATTTGTAAATTTCATTATATATAAGTCAAGATCTATATCAGTCTAAGAATAATCATTGTAAGATTGTTTTATTTTATTTTTTATGTATGCCTTTTTTGTTTCTTTGCTTTTATGTATGTTTTTGCGAATGAAAAAATAAATTTAAAAAAACAACCACTGTCCCACAGAAGGAGAGCTCTGCTCCTGCCCCACAGCCTGCGGGGTTTCTGAAAGATGAAGCCTCCAACCCCCAACTCTGAATCCCATCTGCTGGAAATGGCAGGAGGGGAGAGTCCCCACTGCTCCTCCACTTCCCATCATGGGCCTCTGGGAAAAGGGGATGCTGGACTTTGGCCTGAGCCAGCAGACTCCTCCCAGGTTCCTGTGCTGACTGGCTTTGGGCGAAGGTGCAGGGCAAGGTCCCGGAGGTGCTCAGTGGCAGCAAACACTCTGAGCTGCAGGCCAAGGCAGGCTCTCCTTGCCACACCCCCCCCCTTCCTTGGCTGGAGGCGCTTTTGGGGAGGAGGAAAGCAGCTGCTCTGCAGAAAGCCTTCTGCCACCCAGCCGCTCAAGGTCTCTCTCAAGGACTCCAGGAAAGAGAGCCACAACAAGATTACTGGGGGGAAAGCAATTTATTTGCAGACAAAAACAGGAACTTTCAAAAATGTTACTTGCATAGACCTTGGCTCTGGTGCCAGAACCTCTTTCAGTGCTAAAACATGCCAGGGACCACGAGGGTGAATGACGTCGAGTCTGGAGCTAGAGGAGATTTCTGGAGCCTGTATGCAGAATATCTCTCTCTTCCTGGCACATTCAGGGCACGAATTTAGGCACTAGGATAATCCAGAGGTGCCTTGTATTATACATATTGCACTTAAGAGAATTTCATATCACATTTTCCAAAGAACTAAGAGTATAAAGTCTTCTGGCACCATAGAAGTGAATGCATTTTAAAGCACTTTTGGCCCTCCAGATGTTGCTAAACCACCTCTTCCATCAACCCTAGCAAGCACAATGACTAGGGATTATGGGAGTTGTAGTCCTGCAATATCTAAAGCAGGCTTCTTCAATCACGGCCCTCCAGATGTTTTTGGCCTACAACTCCCATGATCCCTAGCTAGCAGGACCAGTGGTCAGGGATGATGGGAACTGTAGTCTCAAAACATCTGGAGGGCCAAGGCAGAGGAAGCCTGGTCTAGAGGGCCTACAGCTGATGCCAGAATGTGTTTGTCCTTAAGGCTGCTCCTCGTATTCACAGCTGGGGATGGGAGGAGAGGCATCTCACCCTGGAAGTTGCCCAGGAGCACACACCCCAGTCCTTTGCCCTCCCCTTTAACATATCAGGCAATAATTTATTACATTTATAAATAACTTGTTACAGACATCAACACTGACCTGAGAGCTTAACTTTTTTGGTTAGGTTTTAAAGAAGGAATGCAATATTGTGATATCTGCACTGCAGCGGGGTTGGGCTAGATGACCCTCGGGGTCCCTTCCAACCCGACAATTCTGTGATTCTATCAAAGCAACACTACTTGTCTTCTTCAAGTATTCATCGAAGGCAGGTATTCAGAAGTCTAGAAGGGACATTTGCAGCCTGATGTTGCCAGTTCACGTTGGGGCTCCCAATCCATGAGAGATTTTAATTTGCATCATGCTCATTGGAACAGGACTAGCAAGCCAAAGCTGTCCACTCACGGGCACCATCAGAGGGTGGCAAATGGTCCAAATGTCTGCCAAGGCAGGAATGAGGAATGTGGCCAAGAAGTTTCTTTCTGGGCTGGCCAGAGAAATGCAGAGATTCACAGGTCACTGATGCTCCCCAAATTCAAGATCCCAGGAAGAATGGCTCTGGCGAGAGGCTCTGCAACAGAGGAGCACCTGCCTTGGCACATCAGCAGTACATTTCCAGGGCAGATGACCACAATGCGCATGTGTTTGGGGAACCACCAAGCAGGTCTGGCCAATGTCAGAAAAAGGCGGCGGCGGCGGCAGCAGCCCCATTGCTGGGATGGAGAGCCAGCTTGAAGAGGTAGTCAAGATGCAATTCCAGGGCTGCTTCAGCCAACTGGCCACATGCTTGGAAGAGGTAGCAAAGGAGTCCCCGTCCCCCGAACTGAGCCGGCAAAAGGCAAGGCTGGCAAAGGATGCCCACCAGGGGTGGCAGCAGCAACTTTGCTTCAGGGAAAATGGGCTTGAATACAGAAAGAGAGTTGGACTCCAACTCCCATCAGCCACAGCTAGCACAGCTAATGGTCAGGGAATGCTGGGAGTTGGAGTCCAACAACATCTGGAGGGCCTGAGGTTCCCAGTCCCTGAACTAGGGAGAAGCCGCCCAGCCCACCTGAGCCACCACTTGCCCTGCTCCCTCCCGGCTACTGAGAGTCAACCTGCCAGGGCTCTGACAGTGTGGGGTGGAGGCAGGAGGCCAGGGCATCAACCCAGGAGAGGGGGCTGGCGATTTTGGGGGTTTGGCGGTGCCCATGAGGCAGGAGCCAGAGATGGGCAGGTCAGACGTGTCAGAGGAAGAGGCTGTTAAGGCGAGGGATGGGCTCAACGGATCCCCACCATCCCCCACCCCGTGGCCTCCTAGAACCAGGAGGGGCTTGAAGAGCAAGAACGCCTTCCATGTAGGAGACGCTTCCGGTTGTGCGCACGGTTGCTGCTACCACCTGGCAGGGCTCAGACCTGGGGGGTTGCTGAAAGGGCACACTTTTGTCCATAAAGAGTTAACTCTCAGGCCTGGGGTGCTGAGGACATTCCCAGAGCCAATGACACACATTTCCACTACTCTAATAGACAGGATTTATTGCACTTGCAGCAAATGAGAGTTTAGTCACTTGTTTGCACCCTTTCAAGTAGAATGAAAAATGCCGGTATTGCAAGGTTTAAAGCTAGTTGATTTAGTCCTGCAAAACCCACGGTCCCTTTTCTTTGGCAAATCATGGTCAATTGACCTGTAAACTTTGATGACGGCAGAACCTTGAAATCCAAGGGATCCGGAGTGCAGCATTTCAGGAGCGCAGAAGGAGCTCCACATAATGGTCGAGGCTCCCCATCCTGCTGCTTGCATCCTGACCGGGAAGAGGGGGTGCTTCAGCCTGGGGGGCATTCTCAGCGGCAGCCTGGCCTGCCATGCCGATAACTGTGGGCTGCCCGTTGCTTGGCGAACCCCACAGGACGCTCTCAAACTCTGACATGTCGATGTCTGCCAAGAAGTCCTCTGCAGGGACGTCGCTCGTGTAGCTGGAGGCCAAGACCTCAAAGCTGTCAAACAAGGGGTCGTGGGGCTGCTCCTCAGGGGAGAGGGTACCCCAGGCACCAGCCTCCTGCCCTGGGCTGGCAGCTGCACTTCCAGAGGGCCAGGGGGAATCGGTTCTGGGGCCAGCCAGGGACAGGCAGGGGCCATTGCCACCTTCCTGTTGCTGCAGACTCTCCCAAAAATACAGGACTTCACCAGCAGTGCAGAGGAAGGAATCCAGGAGTGGGTCAGGCAGGCTGTCTTCACTGGCCACCTGTCCTGCATCTTGGCAAGGGCTGGAGAAGGCAGGCAGTGCCCACATGCTGATGCCCATGTCAGCTGCCCTCGCCTGGCCATTGCCCACGGCACTCAGAGGCTCTTCTGCTGGCTGCATTGGCAGAGACACTGCACCTTCGCTCTCTGCTGGGGGACCCTGGCTTGTCTCTTGCCAAGGTGGGGCACCCTGGGGTGCTGCCAGCCCGAGGCCCGTTTCCTGGCTCCCTCGGCCGGGGTCTTGGAGGTGCAGGATGGTGTTCTTGAGGAGGACGCTCTTGTGCAAGTCTCGCACGTAGGGCGTGATCAGCGTGGCGTATTTCCCCTGTGCCGCACGCAGGAAAGAGCAGCGCTTGTGGTCTGGGATGCGGCAGCAGCGGCGCTGGCTCCTGGCAGAAGCCCCGTCTTGCTCGAGGCGCTGGCATCTCAAGCTGCTGGGAGCCATTGTCTCCCTGGAGAGAGGGAGGAAGAAGGCGGCACAGGTCAGGATGGAGCCAAGCAAGGTCAGGGCTCAGGAGACGGGGAGGCCAACCACACTGGCCACAGCACGGAGGTGGCGACTCTGGGCCAAGTGGTGGATCTCGTAGCCAGAGAGGGCCCTAAGCAGAAGGGGTGGCTCTCCCAGCACTGCTACCAGCCACAATGGAGGCAGCAATGCTTCTGAAGGCCAGCTGCTGGAAACTGCAGGAAGGCAGAACTGCTCTCATGCTCGGATCCGGCCTGCCAGTTTCCCAGAAAAGGCACCTGGTTGGCCACTGTGAGAACAGGATGCTGGGCTAGATGGGCCCTCCAGGCCCAGAGGCAGTCTATCTAGATGCCCAGGCTGTGAGAATGGGGTCCTGGGCTAGATGGCTGATCCAACAATCATGTTCTTTTCTTGTTCTCACAGTGGCCCCCCAGATGCCCAATGGAAAGCAGCCCATAAGCAGACCATAAGTGCAACAGTGACCCCCCCCCTTTGGATTTCCCCCAGCAAGTGGCACTCAAGAGGCATTTACGGCCTCCAGCAGTGGAGGGTATTGGCACACAGCCATCCTGGCTAGTAGCCCTCAGAAGCCCCCTCCTCCATGAGTTTGTCCAATCCTCTTTGAAAGCCATCTGAGTTGATGGCCATCCCTGCCTCCTGTGGCAGGGAGTTCCAAAGTTTAATTCTGGGCTATGTGAAGAAGCCCTTGCTTTTATCTGTCCTGAATCCTCCAACATTCAGCTTCACTGGAGGTCAACAAATTTCAACTTTTTACTGCAGTCCCCATTTTCTCCACAATCTTGCACCTTCCTGCCCCCACCAAGGAAGCTGGAGGCACAGACCAGGAGAGCCCAGTGTTCACCCCTCGCGTGCGGCTGGCACAGTGTTGAATGGATGTGATCCCTGGACGGGAAGGGTGTTTTCTTCTTCTTCTTTTTTTTAGGCTTAGGGGTCTGGTTTCTTATTTGGGGCTCAGACTGAGTGGAGACCTTGCCCTCAGTTTCTTGGCGAAACTCCTGTTTTTGTGACTAGGCAGGTCCCAAAAGGAGCAGAGGTTTCGAAGTGGTGTCTGGATGGTTTGCTCCGGTTCCTAAAGGAGCCCTGGACTCAAAAAGGGGGCCAATTCCTGCAGGCCTAAACTGTGCCCCCCCCCATTGCCAGGGTTCCCTCTCCATTGCAAAGTTGCTCCCTGGAGAATGCCCCTCCCCTGCCCGCTCCCGAGCCTCTGGCCATGACTCACCCCCGAGCCATTCAAGCGCCCAGGCCGGAGTTTTCGCCACCTCCCCCCTCCGCGGCCAGGAAATGGACGCGCAAACTCCAGATAGCAGGATGGGTGCAGAGCGCGCAAAGGACCCGCTGTTCTCCCTGCAGAGGGAAAATTGGGGAGCGGGAGGGGAGGGGGGCTGGCTGGGGAAACAAGTCAGCGAGCCTCACCGCGGACTAGAGAACTACCCCGGATTAAGTCCTGGAAAAACCACGGGCGCACTCCGGGGCTGCGAGGCGAGCCCTTTCGGGGGTCTCCTCGCCAAGGTCATCTTGCCCCGGAGTCAGCGAGCCAAAGGTTGCAGATCCCCCCGCTCTTTGCACAGGAGGAGAAGAAGGGGCTGCTCACCTGGCCGGGGCCGCCGAGAGGAGCCTTTGCGGAGCTGCGGGAGCGCCAATAGAAAACGCGGCACGTTTCTGGCTTCTGATCCCCGGAGATCGGCGTTCCCAGCAGCGGCGGGGGCCAGCTCCGCGCCCATTGGTGGGCTGGTCGGGAAGCAGACTCTCTCATTGGCCGGGGAGAGACCCTCACCTGGCAAGGTTCAGGTGCCGCCCCTTGCGCTCCAGCGGCGCTGCTTCGCTTTGGCCACCAGGTGGCACCGCAGCCTCCCTCCTAGGTCTCAAGTCCAGCGCCTACGCCACCCGGACGCCTGGGTTCTTTGGAGCCCTGTGAGCAGTGCCGGATTTACGTATAAGCTAAAGAAGCTCTAGCTTAGGGCCCCATTTTCTTGGGGACCCCAAAAAAATTGAAAGGGAGAAAAAAAACCTGGATGTACATTTCCAAAATAGAAGATAAAAACAAATAAAATAAAACCTACATACATCAACCTGTTTTGTGTTGTGTAGGCTCCTAGGATGTAAGTCATGGGCCCCGCCTGCTCGCCTGTTCCCTAAAATATCACTGCTTTGCTCCTTTCTATATACAGGGTGCCTACATTCTGCATGGACTGGTTGCAGGGCAACATGGGCAAATGGCTTGAGATACCCATGAGGTCCATCAATTACCATCTAGCATATATTCAACAGGGACGCAGGTGGCGCTGTGGGTTAAAGCCTCAGCGCCTAGGACTTGCCGATCGAAAGGTCGGCGGTTCGAATCCCTGCGGCGGGGTGCGCTCCCGCTGCTCGGTCCCAGCGCCTGCCAACCTAGCAGTTCGAAAGCACCTCCGGGTGCAAGTAGATAAATAGGGACCGCTTACCAGCGGGAAGGTAAACGGCGTTTCCGTGTGCGGCTCTGGCTCGCCAGAGCAGCGATGTCACGCTGGCCACGTGACCCGGAAGTGTCTCCGGACAGCGCTGGCCCCTGGCCTCTTAAGTGAGATGGGCGCACAACCCCAGAGTCTGTCAAGACTGGCCCGTACGGGCAGGGGTACCTTTACCTTTACCTTTATATATTCAACACCAAAACCAGCAACTTTGTCATTGGCAAAGGACAGCTGGGACATATAAAGGGCCCCATTCCCTTCAGTAGCTTAGGGCCTCAGCAAATCTAAATCGGGCCCTGCCTGTGAGGTCAGGGGGAATCTAGCAGCAGGGAGTTCCACAATTTTAATAGGCTGCTTGGAATTCCAGAGGGGCCGTGCGATAGGAATGACCATAATAAAAAGGGGAGACATCTTACCACAGTGCAAATTAAATTAAATCTCGACCATGAGAGGCGAATTGCAGTTGATCAAAAAGTCTGTGCATTTGGGGTTGAATAAAGACAATGGCCAAAACACGTACAGTGGTACCTCAGGTTAAGTACTTAATTCATTCTGGAGGTCCGTTCTTAACCTGAAACTGTTCTTAACCTGAAGCACCACTTTAGCTAATGGGGCCTCCTGCTGCTGCCGCACCGCCGGAGCTCAAATTCTGTTCTCATCCTGAAGCAAAGTTATTAACCCGAGGTACTATTACTGGGTTAGTGGAGTCTGTAAGGGCCCAAGGAGAAGGGGACGACAGAGGACGAGATGGTTGGACAGTGTTCTCGAAGCTACAAACATGAGTCTGACCAAACTGCGGGAGGCAGTGGAAGACAGGAGTGCCTGGCGTGCTCTGGTCCAGGGGGTCACAAAGAGTTGGACACGACTAAACGACTAAACAACAACACTATTTCTGGGTTAGCGGAGTCTGTAACCTGAAGCGTATGTAACCTGAAGCATATGTAACCCGAGGTACCACCGTATTTATCTTTTTTTTCTTTCTTTTTTTCAATATAATATTTATTACTTTTAAAAAGAAAAAAGACAGAAGAGAAAAAACAAAAGAGAAAAAGAAAGGAAAAAAAGACAATACAATATATAAACAATACAAAACACAACCTAAACACATTAAACTAAACACATTAAACTAAACTAAACCAAACCCACTCCCTTACCCTAACCCTAAATAAAACAAAACAAAAACTATTTAAAAAAAAATACATCCCCCCTTTTCGATACTCTTTCTTTCATTCCCTTGTTTCCTCGACCTCCTCTCACCTCCCTTTTTGTATTCCACTTCTACTAGTTATTTCAGCAAATCCTTTCCATCTTTCTCTATTCTCTATCATATTATAAATAACATATTTTTTAAACCTTATTTTAACATTAAAACTAAAATACCTATATATGCTTAGCTCCTTATAACATTTCTGCTAAATCCATAAAATATCAATCCACCATTTTTCTATCACTCATTAATTTTGCGATATTTCTATATATAAACTTTAAATTTTCCAATCTTCTTCCATCAACTCCTCTCCCTGGTTTCGGATTCTGCCAGTCCTTTCCGTCAATTCCATATAGTCCATCAACCTGGAGATCTTATGTCCGAGGCTCTTAACTCTTTTCCAGGTCCCTTCTGCAGATCTTCTTCATATTCTTTAATGCTAGAGAGCAAATCTCGAGAGAACTCCATCCTAACAATACTTTTATTCCTTCTGGACAGTTCAGCCAAATTTCCATAGTTGAAGCTAGGGTCTATACAGTGTTTCAGGACGTATTTCAAGATTCCTCCAAATCCAAAGGCCCCCAAAACTTCAATCTCCTTCAAATCCAAGTCCATGTCCCAAAAGTCAATTAATCCCTGGATAGAGGGATCTTTCCAACTTTCCTTCTTCAGTCCAAGCCGGGATCCAATCCTCAAAATCTGGCTTTTTCTAGATTCAATCATAAAAGGCCTCAATTTATAGTCCTCAATTTGCTTCTGTAAAACTAAGGATCCCGCTTGTGTTATTTTAGGTTCAAAAACAACGACTTTCTCCTTTTCCTCCACCATTTGTTCTGCCAAAGTAGGTTCCTGTGCCAGTTCCTGAATTATTTCTGTGTTGGTGCTCGCTTTTTGTCTCAAATTAGTCACTTTCTGTTCCAAATTATCAATTTTAAAAGTCATGTCATCCGTCTTTTTATGAAGCTCTTCCAGCAAATACTTTATCTTACATAATGCAGTCACAATAACTTCTCCTATCAACATTTTGAATGGTCCAAGGTCAATCTCTGGTTCTCAGAATCCTTATCTTGCAGCTGGAAACCTCCCAGTTACACTCCTATAACAATTTCAAAGGCTCCCTCTAGAGGGAAACAGTCTCCACTTGTATCAGTTCTTTCAAGCACAACTCAAGCAATAAACATAGTTTCGATTTTCAGTTACTTTTTCCTCCATTTTAAATGCAGAAGAGGACAATGGAAACAGTATCTTACTCTTATTTTAGCTAGCTGTCAAATCCGTTCTGTCAATAAACTTTCCCCAAACGTCATCTGGCAGCCCGTTCCCAGGTTCGGAGCTGTGGTAATTTGATTTTCCCCTCACTCCTGCAGGCTTACTAAGTTCAAAATTTCCCCCCTCTTCACCTGCTTCCAAGGAGGGTTTTGTATTTTTAACCTATGGAGATTTAATCCTTTGTCAAAAGCTTTCAAAGACTTTAGCTTGTAACGTCTTTGCTTCAGTCTATTTACAAAAGCGGAAGGCGGACTTCCTGTTTATGACCTTCCCGCTTTGGCGCCAAATTAAGGTATTTAAAGATCCAATTTTCCGTTCTACTCACGGGTAGTTGTTTAAAATCCAATTATCCACAGGAAAAAGTCAGCGCTCTCCAGCAACAGCAATGCTGCTTCACTCCGTGAAAGAAGCAGTCAATTCAAAGCACCGCGCCACTCACCCCACGTCACTCCGGATCCCCAAAACAGGGTTTCCCCGCGAGTAGGGGAGGCGCAAAAGGTGCTAGCCGAATCCCAGGTTCACAAGCTTCTCCCGCTTGTGATTTCAACGGGTCTCCGCCTTCGCCGTGGCGGTCAGACCCTGTTTTTCACGGAGTAAGTTCCTCCCGATCGGAGGAGCTCAGCCATTGCCGGAGGCACCAACTGTATTTAAACCCAACCTGCACACTTTCCCCCTTACACCTCTGTGTACTGCAGCAGGTTGGACCCTTCAGCTCTACAGTTGATTCTAGGCACCTGCTGGCAGAAACCAGCCCTTTCATGCATCGGATAAAGTGTCTCCTAGCTCAGGGACTCAGTTTAGCCTTCCCAGGTCTTCAGCCCAAACCCGTAAGAGGAAGGGATGCGGGCACAGCTAGGCTGTCCTTTCTTGGTCCTTGTGACAGCAGAGCATGAAAGTGCCAGGTGTAGAGATAGAGAGGAGAGGAAGGGAGGACAATGGCTGGGTCTAAATCACTCACCCCGCGGCCCAGGCAGGAAAGAAGGAAGTCTCCCTCCCCCCCCCTAAGCCCCAGTACTGGGACCTCAGGTGCCCCTGTGTGTACTTAGCACGTGGATCCAGTCGAAAGGCAGGGGATCCTCCGGGGCGGGCAGCCCACCCACCTCCCCGCCCCAGACTCTGCCCACCCCTCCTCTGGGTAATGGCCAAGAGACATGCTTGACCAGGAAGAAGAGGGTCAGATGGGGAGGAAGAATGGTAGGATTCTTGAGCTGGAAGAAACCCAAAGGGGCATCTAGCCCAGCTCCCTGCAATGCTAAGTTCATTCTCCCAAATACGTTCTACAGTGGCACCTTGGTTCTCAAACTTAATCCATTCTAGAAGTCCGTTCTAAAAACAAAGCGTTCCAAAACGCTTGGAACTGGGGGCGGCCACCAAGACCACATAACACCGGTCTTGAAAGACCTACATTGGCTCCCAGTACGTTTCTGAGCACAATTCAAAGTGCTGGTGTTGACCTTTAAAGCCCTAAACAGCCTCAAAGGCCCAGTATACCTGAAGGAGAGTCTCCGCCCCCATCGTTCTGCCCAGACGCTGAGGTCCAGCGCCAAGGGCCTTCTGGCGGTTCCCTCATTGCGAGAAGCAAAGCTACAGGGAACCAGGCAGAGGGCCTTCTTGGTAGTGGCGCCCGCCCTGTGGAACGCCCTCCCATCAGATGTCAAAGCGATAAATAACTACCTGACATTCAGAAGACATCTTAAGGCAGCCCTGTTCAGGGAAGTTTTTAATCTGTGATATTTTAGTGTATTTTTGGTTTCTATGGAAGCCGCCCAGAGTGGCTGGGGAAACCCAGCCAGAGGTGCGGGGTACAAATTATAAATTATTATTATTATTTATTATTATAAAACCAAGTCGTGCTTTCCCATAGAAAGTCATGCAAAACAGATTAATCTGTTCCAGACTTCTAAAAACCACCCTTAAAACAGAAATTTAACATGAATTTTACCATCTAACAAGACCATTGATCCACAAAATGAAAGCAATAAACAATGTACTGCAGTCACACAATCAATCAATCAGTCAATCAATCAATCAGTAGCTGACCTGGGTTCCACACAGTCACAAAAACAAAACAAAAAGAGCAGCAAATACAAAAACACAAAATAAATAGCAAAAACAGAGAGACCTCAGCATAACACTCAAGTCGGAAGCATAACACTCAAAATGGAGCACGTTTGGCTTCCAAAAAAAGTTCGCAAACCGGAACACTTACTTCCAAGTTTGCAGTGTTTGGGTTCCAAGTTGTTTGAGAACTAAGGTGTTTGAGAACCAAGGGACCCCTGTAGTTGCTGACAACTGCAGTAGGGAGAGCTGCCCTTGTGCCCCTGCGATGGGCATGGGGCCGGCCAGAGTTGCATCCAGACAACTCTCAAGTGGTGACATCAGGACCCGAAGGATTGAAATAGGTCAAAATATACTTTTTATTTGATTAACTTTTGTTAACAAGTATGTAAGCTTTCCCGTTACACAGAACTCTTCAGCAAGGAAGAGGGAAGGAGGTTCCACAGCCATAGAGAGAGAGCAAGTTTACCCATTAACATTAATGCAAATATTTTATGATTTAGCCACTCCCATTCTAGACCGCTCTGTAATGGCTAGTAATCTTACCATTTAATACATCTATCAATCCCTTTTCAGCTAAATAATGTCTTACAATACAAAAATCTCACTCCCTTCCGATGGGTCCCGGCCACTCAGGCTGCTATTCTGCCCAATAGTTCTGTGTACACCTGAAGCTGACACATTCCTGACCCCAATAAGAGACTTCTTGGACCAAGCAAG
The DNA here is from genome assembly GCF_951804945.1 of Podarcis cretensis. Classification (NCBI taxonomy): domain Eukaryota; kingdom Metazoa; phylum Chordata; class Lepidosauria; order Squamata; family Lacertidae; genus Podarcis; species Podarcis cretensis. The sequence goes on from NC_137177.1 coordinate 164,135, forward strand.
CAGTGCCTCATTCCCCAGGGACCCCCTCGCCTTGCTCCCTTCTCTTGGGATGTGGTGGGGAGAACACAGCGGCTTAAATCACTGCACAAGGACACTGGCGGGGGGAAAGCAGGACAAGCACAGCCGCTGTTGAACACAGGAAAACACAGGCATGCAGCAACACCAGTCAAGGTGCCTTTGTGGCACGGAGGGCACTGGGTGGGCAGCTCACCCCCCCATGGCTCATGTTAAGGGGAGAAAGGCACTCATTATAGCACACGAGGCAGAGAGGGGCAGATAGAGGGGGCGGCATCAGCGATGGAGAATTTCCCTTTTGTCAATGGGACGAGGCTTCATCATTGACCTCCGGAGAGACAGAGAGAGGCCGAGAGGGCGCTGGTGGCCGGCCGGCCTCATTCCTTGGGGTAGTGCCTGGAGAGGTAGACGTTCTTCCCGTCGTACTCGGAGGTGGCCAGGCACTTGAGGAAGAAATGTCCAAGGTCGTGCTTGGAGATGACTCTGGAGCCGCTGGACGTGTCCACGGTCACGGTGTAGTCGCCGGTGAGCGGCTGGTCACCTGGAGGAGGAGGAGGAGGAGGAAGAGAGCCCAGGTGAGCTGGCCCAGGGAATGGAGCCTGTGAGGGATCTCTCCTAAAAGACCCAACAGCTGAGGCAGAAATCCCCCCCCCCCAACACAAATTCTCCCTCCCCTCCTGCGCCTTCCTAGCTTCTTTGATGAATAAAAACAGGCGTGTAGTTTAAACGGTAATGGTGTTTGGGATTTCATCCATGTCCTGTGCTGCCATGGTTTTCAGGGTTTCCCTAGTTTTTAAAAACATTTGGGGATCAAGCTTCCTTGGTTGGGAACACAGAACCAGGGTGGTGAAGCGGTTAGAGTGCGGACCAGGACCTGGGAGAGGAGGGTTCAACTCCCCCCCCCCCCGGCCGTGAACAGAGCTCACTGGTTGACCCTGGGGGCCAGTGGCTGCATCTCTCAGCTGAGCCTGCCTCGCAGGGTTGTTGGGGGGATTGTGAGATGCAAACCACCTGGAGCTCCTTGGAGGGAAAAGGGTGGGATAGAAATGGAAGAAAGAAAATAAATGCCAGTGAGCAGAGGTGTGTCTTAGACAGACACCCGCCCACGCCAAGGAGGAAGATCTGCTCTCCCCCCACTGCAGAGCCATCCCTCCGACCCCCTCCCCACAGCCCAGAGACGCACCCGCGATATGGGGGGGCATGACGTAGACGCAGTCCAGCCCCGACTCCTTGAGGATCTGCTGCATCCGGATGTGGTCCTCGGTCACTGGGCGCAGCTTGGCAGGCACCTTGTCCAGGTCCCACATCAGGAAGGCTGCAAGCAAGGCCAGAAAAGGAGAGTGGAGAGCTGGGCGGCAGGATCAGACCCTGCAGCAGGCGCCCCACCCAGCTCTCTCCCAGGGTGGGGGCAGAGGCCAAGGGGGCTCCCCACCCCACACCCCCGGTCAAGGAAGGCTCAAGAGCTGCGGGGCAGAGACCTGATCTTGGGCACCTAAGTCCAAGCCCCACCTGGGCCAGAGTCCTCTGCCAAATGTGAAGAAGGGCAGAGGTGTGATGGTAAGAATTTGTAAGAGGCTTTGAAAATCTAAGTAATACTCTATGCTTTGGGAATCTTTATGGGGATCTTAAGAGACCCTAACCCAGCCGTTCCCAAACTGCAACATTGGTCTTGGTGAAGATTTTTCTGCCTCTTGCAGTGTTTGTAATGAGCTGTGCTAGATGCTGGTTAACTGTCTGTCTACAGACCACCTGGCCACTGTTAGGGAGCCCCAACCTTCAACACAGTCACCACATCATATTTTAATGTATTGCGACTAAACTGCTGGCCCTGCCTCCTGCCCCTTGCACCCCCATTCCCACTTCAGCTCTCACTGAAGAGTTGCAAGTTGCTGGCAACGGCGCCTCGCTCTAACTATTAGGCACACTTGGCTCATCTCGTCTCTATGGCCCACTAGATCCAAGTGTCACAGGAAGACCATGCCAAGCTGCCTTTGGGCATTTCCGCTGCAATGCTCCAGGGTCCAAGCGGAGAAAGGCGCCCCGAGATCTCCTCCTTATGCAGGCGTTGCGTTCCAGGCCCCCCCCCCATAAGCACCATGCACCTGCGTGGGGAGCCTCATCAGAGTGTGGGACGAGGGTGATTTAAGAGGTATCAGAAATACCTTTGCCTCCAGAGCACCGGAAAGGGCAAAGAGCAGCGCATCTGAGCCCACGGCAAGCCAGCTTCCCACCCAACAGCTGCTGAGTGAGGCAGTGAGACAGCAGCATCCCAGGGGCCATTTCGGAGCCCATTATTTCTTTTTTCTTTTAAACCTTTATTTCTGGACTTTGGGCTCACTGACGGCCTCTTTCCAGCTCTCTCCCACCATTTGATTTGATCAATTTCCTGTGCGGTCACATGCAAAAGTGGGAGGGGGTGGTTGCCTGTATTTTAAAATTTGGTTTTATAAATATTGCTTTAATTCCTTTTTAACAATTGCCTTTTATGCATGCTTAACTTCCTGTATCTCCTCTCTGTTGTTTTAATTTGCATAAACCACTAATCCAGGAAAAAGCCAGGAGATAAATAAACATCCTATTGGTATTTGTAATATTTTGGGCCCCATCTCCAACTCCTCAAAAGATTCCATCAACGGTGTCTCCAAAAAATTTTACACATCACTTGGGAAGACAGGCAAACTAATACCAGTGTACTGGAAGAAGCAAAGATCACCAGTGTTGAAGCAATGATACTTCAACATCAACTTTGTTGGACTGGTCTTGTTGTGCGGATGCCTGATGATCGTCTTCCAAAGCAACTCCTCTATTCCAAACTTAAGAATGGAAAGCGTAATGCTGGTGGTCAACAAAAGAGGTTCAAAGACTCTCTCAAGGCAAATCTTTAAAAATGTAGTATTAACACCGACAATTGGGAAACACTGGTGCCTGTGAGCGCTCCAGTTGGAGAACAGCCTTGACCAAAGGTGTCCTGGGCTTTAAAGACACTCGAACTCAGGACGCAAGGGAGAAACGTGCTAAGAGGAAGGCATGCTTGGCAAACCTTCACTGGGATCAACTCCCGCCCGGAAACCAATATCCCCACTGTGGAAGGATGTGGGGATCCAGAATTGGCCTCCACAGTCACTTACGGACTCACTGTTAAGAGCATGTTCATGGAAGACAACCTTACTCAGCTTACTCTACACAGAGAGAACAGCCCTGCCTGGAGCAGCTGACCTGAGAGACAAACCACGACTTTGCGGATGCCGTGGGATTTCATGGCCGCCACAATGTTCCGGGTGCCTTCAGACATCATGGTGGTAGGACCTGGCGGGAGGGAGAGAGAAGGAGGAGAAAGATCAGCCAAGGGTCGCGGGAGGGGGCAGGGCCGGCGGGGGGAGGGAGGGAGGGAGGGAGGGAGGGGGTAGCTTTGCCTACTGAGGTCATTGCGGGTGCCCAGGATGACAATCACGGCGTCCTGCCCCTTCACGGCTCGGTCGACGTCCGCCGGGTTCAAGACGTCCCCCACCACCACCTGCGCCGGGTGGGGCTCCGGCGGCAGCCGGACCGGGTCCCGCACCAGCACCGTCACATGGTAGCCTGGAAAGAGAGGCAGGATGAGGCCTGGGGGTCGGAGGCAGCCAGGACGTCGCCAGGAGAAGCCCAGGACTCCCGGCCTCCACTGTCAAGCTCTGGATGGGCAGCGGGAAGGAGGAACAGAAGGAAAGTCGTAGAATCAGAGAACTGCAGAGTCGGAGGAGACCCTGCGGAGCGACCAGTCCAGGCATGTCCAACTCTCTAGAGACTGTCATCTACTTTCAGTATAATAAAACTGGCAGTGATCTACCCATCGCCAAGGTTTTTGTGGGGAGTTGCTGAGCTTTTTTTGGGAAGGATTGGCAAACCCTGTTCAGCTTTTGAGGGAGGTTCATAAAATCGCTCATGCCCAACCGCCCTCCCCGATTCCCCCACTCTGACCCCGCCCCTGGGAATACAAGCTTTCTCAGCTGCAGCGGTGATATGACATAGGACAGTGATCCATCAGGAGAACCCAGGTGATCACTTTTTTAATTGCCGCAATCGACCTGGAACACACCCACAATCTACCTGTCAATTGCGGTCAACCAGCTGAACACGTCTGGGCTACTCTAATCCCCTGCTAAGCAGGAATATGCAGCAGCTCTCCCATACAAGGATCGAACCAGCAACCTTGGTCTTATCAGCACCACACTCAGTCCAAGGGGAGAGACTTCACCAGGCAAGGCCTTCTTCCACTTGCCTTGTCCCCCCTCCAGTCTCTGCTTCTCAATTTGTATTGCATTATTTTATGCACTGCAACTTGCCATTGTTTTTACTGATTATAGTTTAGAAATTCAGATAGGCAGCCGTGTTGGTCTGACGCAGTAGAAATATATATAAAAAATAATAAAATGTCCAGTAGCACCTTAGGTACCTGAAGAAGTGTGTGTGCGCACAAAAGCTCATATGAAGAACAAACTTAGTTGGTCTCTAAGGTGCTACTGGACAATTTTTTAGTTTAGAAATTATTTATTGTAACTGTTAAGAGTGAATTTCTGTTTAATTTTTATATGCTTATATACTAGCTTCTATACTATTCTAATGGATTGTTGAATATTACTTTTTTATATAAGTTGCTTAAAGTTATGTTTTATTATTGCATTTTTGTATTTGATTAGCTGGTTATAAGGTGTACATTCTTTGTTTCTGAAGTTTGTAAACCACCTTGGGTATTGTAAAATAGAAAGTCGGTATACAAATTAAAAGTGAAATGAAATGAAATCCAGTTCTGCAGAATCAGGCCAGTGCCCCCTCCCCCAGTCCTGCCTCCTGTTCTCACAGGGGGGGGGCAGGTGCCTCTGGAGCACCTGCAAGCAGGGCCGGGTTTAGGTTTGATGTGGCCCTCAGTTCCTGAAGGCAATGGAGCCCTTGATATGTCCAGCTGTCCTTTGTCAACAACAAATCGTCACTTTTGTGTGTGTTGAATACCATATTTTTTGCACCATAGGACGCACTTTTTCCCTCCTAAAAAGAAAGGGAAAATGTGTGTGCATCCTATGGAGCGAATGCAGGGGGGAGGCAGGCGGGGAAAGCCCCCAAGAGCCGCACACAAGCTCCGTGCGCTCTTGCAGGCTTTTCCACATGAGGGAGAAGGGACTGACTGGCCGCATCAGTCCCTTCTCCCACCTCCCAGAAAAGCCAGGACGGGGCTAAAGGGGAAGCCCCCAAACAGCGAGAGGGATCCATCCTGCTTGCTGCCTTGGCTTCTTCCATAGCTGCGCACAACCCCTCTGGCAAGGAGAGGCTGCACGGGGCTATGGATTCTTTAGCCCTGCGCAGCGTCTCCCGGCAAGGAGAGGCTGCACGGGGCTAAAGGGGAAGCCAAAACAGCGAGCGGGATCCATCCCGCTAGCTGCCTTGGCTTCTTCCATAGCTGTGCGCAACCCCTCCGGCAAGGAGAGGTTGCGCAGGGCTAAAGAGGAAGCCAAAACAGCGAGCGGGATCCATCCTGCTCGCTGCCTTGGCTTGTGCCACAGCCGCGCGCAACCCCTCCGGCAGGGAGAGGTTGTGCGCAGCCTGTACGCTGCTCTTTGGGGCTGGGGGGGAAAAGATTTTTTTTCCTTGATTTCCCCCCCCCCCTAAAAACTGGGTGCGCCCTATGGTACTAAAAATACTGTATATGCTATATGGTAATTGATGGACCTCATAGATATCTCAAGCCATTTGCCTATGTTGCCCTGCAACCAGTCCATGCAGAATGTGGGCACCCTATATATAGAAAGGAGCAAACCAGGGATATTTGAGGGAGCAGAGTAGCAGGCGGGGCCCATGACTTGCACCCTAGGAGCCGACACAACACACAGTTGCTGTTTGTAGGTTTTATTTGATTTGTTTTTTTAACTTATATTTTGGAAATCTACATCCAGCCCCCCCTCCTTAAATTTCTTGGGGGCTCCCAAGAGAGTGGGGCCCTAAGCTAGAGCTTGTTTAGCTTATATGCAAATCTGGCACTGCAAGATTTGAGCACCAGAGCCCTCTCTCCTTCCAGCAGCTGGGACTGAGCAGCACTGCAGCCTCCCTCTCTGGCAGGGAGCCCTGGCAAGGCAGCCTCCTCCACCTCTGCCTGCCCTCAGCTGATCCAGAGGCGATTCTCCTCTTTCTCCCTCTCATCTCCCTTTTTCTGCCTTCCAGGGACAGACTCTGCTTCTGAACTGCTCAGGCAGGAAGTTGCTCCGTCCAGGGGTGCAGCGTGGTTGGTTCTGCCCCCCCAACAAAAATCCTGGCTATGCGCATGCCCCCAATGGCCATGTTGGCAAGCCGAGCTCCCTGTACATGGCCTGGCAGGCAGTTCAGGGTGGCCCCATTTTGCTCCCATGGGGATGGGGTCACTCTGGCAGCAAGGGGTGGGCTGGTGCCTCCCCTGCCCTGCACACACACGCCCCCCCTGCTCGGCACCAGCCCCCCCACCCCAGGCACCAGAAACTGACGCTATGCCACTAGGTCCCTCCTCCATTTCGTTCCTTGTCCACTTTTCTTTTAAACGCCCCCAGGAGAGACTGAGCTATATCCTCTTTGAATCAGCAGAAGCATTTTCTCTGCCCCTCCCCTGCACTGCTCCTTTCGCCTTTTGGCACCTGGTGGCCCCCGTAGTCACACTAAAAGCAGGAAGGCAGCAGCCGGGGATTTAAACAGACAGTCAGAAAGAACCACAAGCCCCAACCTTTAAGCTATTCGCTCCTCAAATCCCTTCTTGCTTAGCTAGAAAACCTCTGGTTGGGAATTGGTCCATAGATTGTAAAACAAAAACAAATATTGCACCTATGCATCTAGTTTTAATATTGCTTGTGCTATTTTTAAAGTAGTATGTCCTTATTGCTCTGCTTGGTCCTACTTCCTTGACTTTGCTATTTAACCATGCTGGCATCTTCCCCCAGGCTTCCTTCGCCCCTTCGCACAATGCTCTTCAGACAGGTTTTCCCACTTGCATTTTTGCCCCTCTTTCCACACACCACCTCTCAACTTTCTTTCAGCTAATCCTCTTATTTATTATCTGAGAATTATCTCCTTTCGTAAGGCTGAATTCAACAGCGGTGTCACATCTCAGCTGGGCTCCCTTGAGTATTCAGTCGGGAGTCCCTGCCTTGCCTCTCCCTGGTCCCCAGGACTATTGATTGCAAAGAGCCATTGTTATTGGTGTGTCAGCATTTTGGAAAGCAGCCGAGGGCAAAGGCCGAATCCTGTGGCCTGTGCTGCGCCAGGCCAAAGAGGAAGGCCGGGGCCCTTGCCCCAGGGTGACCCCACAGGCTGTGCTGGTGGGGCAGAGCTTCCAAGGGGAAGTGGGAAAGGGAACAGGAAGGAGGGAGGTGAGGGAGGCAGGACGGGATCTGAACCAACGGAAGAACTTTCCGAGGGCTGGATGGCCCTCCGTCAAGGAATCCTGCACTTCTGGGGGTTGGACTGGATGATACTTGAGGTCCCTTTCAATGGCACCATGAGGGTAAGCAAGAGGATAAAGGGTTTGGAAAGTGGTGCTGGGGGATGAGTGTTCAGGCCTCTGGGCCCTCACTTGTGGGGTGCCTCAGGGTTCCGTTCCCCCCCCCAATGCTTTTTAATATCTATATGAAGCCACTGGGAGAGATCACCAGGGGGTTTGGGCTGGGTGTTCATCAGTATGCAGATGACACCCATTTCTACCTCTCTTTTAAATCAGAACCAGTGAAGGCGGTGAAGGTCCTGTGTGAGTGTCTGGAGGCGGTTGGAGGATGGATGGCGGCTAACAGATTGAGGTTGAATCCTGACAAGACAGAAGTACTGTTTTGGGGGGACAGGGGGCGGGCCGGTGTGGGGGACTCCCTGGTCCTGAATGGGGCAACTGTGTCCCTGAAGGACCAGGTGTGCAGCCTGGGAGTCATTTTGGACTCACAGCTGTCCATGGAGGCACAGATCAATTCTGTGTCCAGGGTGGCTGTCTACCAGCTCCATCTGGTACGCAGGCTAAGACCCTCCCTGCCCGCAGACTGTCTCGCCAGAGTGGTGCGTGCTCTAGTTATCTCCCGCTTGGACTACTGCAATGCGCTCTACGTGGGGCTACCTTTGAAGGTGACCCGGAAACTGCAATTAATCCAGAATGTGGCAGCTAGACTGGTGACTGGGAGCGGCCGCTGGGACAACATAACACCGGTCCTGAAAGATCTACATTGGCTCCCAGTACGTTTCTGAGCACAATTCAAAGTGTTGGTGCTGACCTTTAAAGCCCTAAAAGGCCTTGGTCCAGTATACCTGAAGGAGCATTTCCACCCCCATCGTTCAGCCCGGACACTGAGGTCCAGCTCCGAGGGCCTTCTGGTGGTTCCCTCATTGCGAGAATGAGGTTACAGTGGTACCTCGCAAGACAAATGCCTCGCTAGACGAAAAACACGCAAGACGAAAGGGTTTTTCGTTTCTTGAGTTGCTTTGCAAGACGAATTTCCCTATGGGCTTGCTTCGCAAGACAAAAATGTCTTGCGGGTTTGCTTCCTTTTTCTTAAAGCCGTTAATACCCAGGAAATCCGTGCTCCGCAAGACGAAAAAATCGCAAGACGAAGCAACTCGCGGAACGAATTAATTTTGTCTTGCGAGGCACCACTGTACAGGGAACCAGACAGAGGGCCTTCTTGGTGGTGGTGCCCGCCCAGTGGAACACCCTCCCTTCAGATGTAAAGGAAACAAGCAGCTATCCTATCTTTAAAAGACATCTGAAGGCAGCCCTGTTTAGGGAAGTTTTTAATACTTAATGCTGTATTGTTTTAGCACTTGATTGGGAGCCGCCCAGAGTGGCTGGGGAAACTCAGCCAGATGAGCGGGGTATAAATAATAAATTATTATTATTATTATTATTATTATTATTATTATTAGGAAACTAAGTCCTATTTGTGAGGAATAGTTGAGGGCTTGGGGATGGAGAGGAGCTTGTTTTCTCCAGCACTGGAGGGGAGGAGCGAAACCATTGACTCAAATGACAGGCAGGAAGATTCCAACCCAACATCAGGAAGAACTTTCTGACAGGAAATACTGTCAGCAGAAGAGACTCCCGGCAGAAGTTGTGGGCTCTCCTTCCTTGGAGGTTTTTAAGCAGAGGTTGGGTGGCCACATGTCACTGAGATTCCTGCACTGGACGGGGTTGGGCTAGATGACCCTGGGGCCCCTTCCGACTCTACCATTCTATGATTCTTGGGCCACCTGATCACCCTAAGCATTACCTTCTCGGAGATGCGTTCCTCCCCAAAATAGTTCCCACAAATGTGGCAACCCAGGCTGGCCAGAGGAGCTTCCCCCGGCTGTCCTGGCATGAGTGTTGGCACTGCGGCAGCTGGGCCTCTTGGCACCCACCCAGAGGATGAGAGTGAGACCTGCCTGAGGGTTTCTGTCAGGAGAATCTCAGGTGGAGCAAGAGCCGATCAAGTCTGGGCAAGGTCTCTCCACCCACCCACCCACCTGCTGCTGCTGTTTGGGCTGTTGTTGAGCCGCAAAGGGAGCTTCGGCAGAACCCCAAGTTCTTTTGGGTCCTTTTGGGCTGTGCGGCCCCTGAAGGCCAAAAGGAGCAAAACAGTGGCGGTGGCCCAGTTGGTCAGCCCAGGTGGCCAAAGGAAGGGACTTAAGCTGGACACTCTCCTGGCCCAGGACACAAGGCCTTCCCCTCCCGCTCAGCTCTGCAGGGTTGTCGTTGCTGCACAAAGGAGCTCAGCCTTGCCTGGACACAAAAGTTCGCCCACAAAGGCCCAGGCTCCTCTTGCGGCAGGGGCCGAATCTGCTCCTCCTCCCGGCCCTCCAGTAACACCAACAGCAGCAACCGTCTCCTGGCCACTTCTGATAACAACCCCACCTCTTTATCTCTCAGTGCACAAGGTGGGAGGGAACAGCTGGCTGGTTAAGCGGGCAGGGAGAGAAAAGAATTCTATTAAGAATACTGGGAAGCAGAGTGGCCTAGCGGTTAGTGTGTTAGAGGAGGACCTGGGAGATACCAGAGTTCAACTCCCTCCCACCTCCTGCTCCACTGGCATCCAGCCCCTGCCTCTCTCAGCCTTCGTCTACCTCACAGGCTTGTTGTGGGGATTAGATGAGGGCTGGGAGAATCCTGCACACCACACTGAGCTCCTTGGAGGAGTAAGCGGGGACATAAATGCAGCAAGGAAAGGATTAGACCCTGGGGTCTTTCTCCCAGTTGCGGGACCACGGAGGCACCTTGCCTTGCTTATTCCTGCACTGAAATGGGTCCAAGCCACCCAGCGGGTGCGCAAGGGGCAGCGACGGCCTCGCATCTCAGCCAGGAGCGAGCTTCTCTCTCTCTCTCTCTCTGACAAAGCCTTCCCTGCCGGGCTCTCGCCAGGAGGACGAAAGCGGCGCAGCAATTGGGAAATTATTAACAACAGGTTGGGGAGTTCGGAGGAGCCCCCGGCCAGGAAAGCCGCCCCGGCGCGAGGGGGCTGCAGCTGCGCTCCGAGCAGCGGGGGCCGTGGGCGGCAGGGTCCCCCACGGGCGCCCCGAGGGGCGGCAGCCGGGCCACGTCGCCAGGCGGGGGGGGGGCTGTGCAGGGACGCGGTTCCCTCTCTCCGCCGCCCTCCCCCCGCCTCCCGCCTCTCACCAGCCTCGACGGCTTGCGCCAGGGTGGCCAGGCCGGTCATGCCGGTGGCGCCGAAGATGGCGATCCTTTTGCAGGCTGCGGCCATGCCGGACTCCTTCCCTTCTCCGCCCGCCAGCGGCCAGCCCTTCCGCCCGGAGCTCCGCCCGGGAAGGCAGGACGGGAGAGGCCGGGGGCGGCGCGTCGCTCGCTCACGCGCTCAGCCGGGGCTCCCTCGACGGGCGCCACGGGAGGAAAAGGGGGCTCCCTCAAACAAGCCCCCGGCGCTGCTCCTGTGCCTTCAGACGGCTTTCATAAGGAATGCCCAGCAAGGCGGAGAAGCCCTCCTCCCTCTCCGGCGCGCACGAGCCGGAGCGCAAAGCACAGGAGCGCAGCTGGAGGGCGGAGGTTGGCGACCCTCTCCTGGCCCCCCAAATGCGGGGGTGAGGGGGGAGCGGGAGCCCCCGCGAGGGCTGCTGGGAGATCCGGCCCACCATGCAAAGCGAGCCTGGCGCCGGTGGGTGGGGCGCCTGTCGCCAGCTTGCGGGTTCCGCGCTCGTGTGAAGCGTGCCAGGCGGGGCTGGGCGCCGGCCTCTCGGCGGCGGGCGCGCCCTCCTCCGCTGTCCCCTGCTCGCCAAAGGGCCTCCCGGGCTCCCTGGTCGTAAACCACTCCGACAAAGACCCCCAGCAGCCGCCCCCTCCCATCGACGACCCTCCGGTACCTGCCTCTCCGCCAGCGCCGGGGCGAAGCAGCCCTGGACGAGGAGCATCCCCGGCGGAATCAGACACTCCGCCCTCCCCGCCGGCCCTCTCTCCATCCAAGACCCCCTTCTCCCCCCCCCCACTCCGGGAGGAGGGGCCGCGATGCGCGCCGGTGCCCGGCTGGAGGGAGCGGGAGCCGCTCGGCCGGCGAGCCGAAGGACGAGCCCAAGGTGACCGCTCGCCCGGGCGCGCCCTCCTCCTCGCCACCGCCGCCGCCCCTGGAGCCCCCAGCCCGGCGCGCCCTCCTTTGTGCCTTGCTCCTCCCGGGGCCGCGCGCGTCCCGCCAGCATCCTCGGCTCCGCGCCCGCGTGCGCGCCCGTCTCCCTGCCTGCCTGCCTGCCTGCCTGCCTGCCTTCCTGGAAAGCGCTCCGGGCAGCGGCGGGGCGAGGCGGGCGGGCGGGCGGGCGCGGGACCGGGACGGAGCGGAGCCCCGGGATTGGCTGCTGCGGCGGCAGGGGATGATGCTGCGGGGCTGCGCCGGGGGCCTCCGTCGCCGCCGGCCTCCGCTCGCCTCCCGCAGCCACTGAGCAGCGTCGCCGCCACCTCCGGGAACCGGGCGGGGCGAGGCCGTGGGACGCTTCTCCGCGCCGTCGGGGCACCTGGGGAGGTAAGTCGCGGGGGGTCCTGGTCATGCAAAGCGCTTCCATGCCAAGGGGATCCAGAAAAGGAGTTAGACACCCGACCCCGTCATCCCAAAATCGCTCTGTTTCGGTGGCTGGGGGGGGGGGGGTCTGGTCCTACGTTTGGGGCTGGAAAGGGTCTTGCTTAGGGAGCTGTCCATGGTGCGATGGTTTTGGTCTGCCCCAGGGAGGGCAGGGGCTGCAGGCTCTCCCCCCCCCATCCCACTCCCCAGTTTTCTGCTCCCGGCAGCGGAGGAGAGCCCCCCCCCCGCTGGACCAGCGCGTGCTTGGGGGCATATCCTCGCTCCTCGGAAAGGCACCTGGGTCCCCCAAAAGCTGTGGCCAGGAATGGTCAGCGGATGCCTCTCCATCCCTGCCCGGCAGAAGGGCAAGGCCGGAGGAGAAGGGCCTGCTCAGTCCTCTCCACCCCAGCAGGATCGGGGCCCAGCAGCACCTGCAGTCCTCGGGTCAGTGCCCAAAGATGGGGCCGGGATGGAGGCGTCTGCAGCGCTGCGGAAGGCAGGGGAGACAAGCTGTCCTTCCCTCTTGCCCCCCTTCTCTGTGGCTCTGCCCGCACTTTCTAGGGATTGTTCATGTGCCCCCCATCCTCCAAGAAGCCCAAGCCCCACTGGGGGGCTCCTCTGCTGCGATCCTGGGGGGCTCCCCAAGGGTCGTGCAAGGGGATCCTGGGCCAGCCCTCCCTCTTGGGCCCAAACAATTCTGAGACTTCAGCGTTTTAAAAAGATGAGCTTTAAGTTCCTGAAAAGAGCAGGGCTAAGAAGCTGGGCTTTCTATTATTCCGGAACTATGTGGGGTTTTTAAATAGCTAAATGGGTGAGCAGGCTGCCTCCTACCCGCCAATTTCCCACAGGGATCTGGTTGGCCACTGTGAGTACAGGATCCGGGAGTAATGGGCCTGATCCAGCAGGCAGGCTCTTCTCCTCATGGGCGGAGCCAGGATTTTTGTTGGGGGGCAGAACCAACATGATTGGTCAGTCAGTTTAAGTATTTCTATTGTTTTATTTGATGGGGAGAGCTGCCTCCCACTTGGCTATGCCAATACTTTCCCTGTTCTTACAATTATTTACTTGCATCAACTGTTTGGTTAGATAAGTTATTAACTGAAGTCAGCACCATTAGATCTGGACTTTGGTCAACCTGGGGAGGGGGGCCTCCAGATTCTTTGGACTACAATTCCCATCAGCCTCAGCCAGTGCAGGCCCTGCATGATGGGAGTTGTAGTCCAAAGCATATTGGGTCTGCTTGAAGACAGGCCAGGCCATTTCCCCTTCACCCAAGATGCCTGGAGCTGTTACAATTGGCTTTTCAATCAGCAATTGTAGTTTGTGTGTGTGTACAATACAATACAATACAATACAATACAATACAATACAATACAATATAGTATAATTTTTTTGGGGGGACAGCTTAATGTACAATCAAGCAGTATATAATGTAATGCACAATCAAACAGTACTGTATAGAAATTTTGCTAATTAATTGGCAGTATGACTGGGAGTCCTGGGACAAATTATGATTCTTTATGACTTTAGACCAGCTTCAGACTGTAGTGAAGGCCTCTCTCTGCCCTGCTCCTCACTTGCCAGGAGGGATCCCATTTCCTTCTCCTCCTGCCTCTGGATCCCAGTTGCTGGAAACTGTGGGAGGGGAGAGGGATCATGTGCTTGGATCTTGCTTGCAGGCTTCTGGCGGCCGCTGTGAGAAGAGGTTGCTGGACTAGGTGGGCCCCTGGGCAGTCATCACGGTTGCCTTTGCGGCTTCCCTTATGTCAGGCACAGTATTCATTCCAGGTGTGGTCTGGCTAAGGCAGAAGAGAGTGGGGCTCTGGCTTCCCTTCATCAGGACCCTCTACTTTTGTTGAGGCAGCCTAGAATAGCGCTAGCCTTTTTTCGCTGCTGCATCACACTGTTGACTAATAATAATAATAACAATAATAATATTTTATTATTTATACCCCGGCCATTTGGCTGGGTTTCCCCAGCTGCTCTGGGCGGCTTCCAACAAAGTATTAAAATACAGTGGTCTGTTAAACATTAAAAGCTTCCCTAAAGAGGGCTGCCTTCAGATGTCTTCTAAAAGTCTGGTAGTTGTTCTTCTCTTTGACAATTGGTGGGAGGGCGTTCCATAGGGTGGGTGCCACTACTGAGAAGGCCCTTAGAGCTGGACCTCAGTGTCTGGGCAGAACGATGGGGGTGGAGACGCTGCTTCAGGTATCCTGGACCGAGGCCGTTTAGGGCTTTAAAGGTCAGCACCAACACTTTGTGTTGTGCTCAGAAATGTACTGGGAACCAGTGTAGATCTTTCAAGACCGGTGTTATGTGGTCTCGGTGGCCACTCCCAGTCACCAGTCTAGCTGCCGCATTCTGGATTAGTTGTAGTTTCTGGGTCACCTTCAAAGGTAGCCCTACGTAGAGCATGTGGCAGTACTCCAAGCAGGAGATAACCAGAGCATGCACCACTCTGGCAAGACAGTCTGTGGCCAGATAGGGTCTCAGCCTGCATACAAGATGGAGCTGGTAAACAGCTGTCCTGTACACAGAATTGACCTGTGCCTCCATGGACAGCTGTGAGTCCAAAATGACTCCCAGGCTGTGCACCTGGTCCTTCAGGGGCAGTTACACCGTTCAGGACCAGGGAGTCCTCCACACCTGCCCTCCTCCTGTTCCCCCAAAATAGTACTTCTGTCTTGTCAGGATTCAACCTCAATCTGTTAGCCACCATCCATCCTCCAGCCGCCTCCAGGCACTCACACAGGACCTTCACCGCCTTCATTGATTCTGATTTGAAAGAGAGGTAGAGCTAGATATCATCTGCATACTGATGAACACCCAGCCCAAACCTCCTGATGATCTCTCCCAGTGGCTTCATGTAGATATTGAAAAGCATGGGGGAGAGGACAGAACCCTGAGGAATCCCACAAGTGAGAGCCCAGGGATCTGAACACTCATCCCCCCCCACCACTTTCTGGACACGGCCCAGGAGGAAAGAGCGGAACCACTATATAACAGTTCCCCCAGCTCCCCGCCCCTCTAGATGGTCCAGAAGGATGTTGTGCTTGTGGTCCACCAAGACCCAGAGATCCTTTCCACATGTCCTGCTAGTAAGTCTGGTGTCCCCCATCCTATATTGGTGCATCTGGTTCTTCCTGCCTGACTGCAGAACCTGACATTTGTCCCTATGGAAATTAATTTTGTTAGCTTGTACTCAGTTCTCCAATCTGTTTCAATGGGTTTCTTTTTTTAAAAAAATATTGCTTTTCCAGATTTATAACAAAAAGAATAACACTGCATAACAAACAACTAAAGAAAACACATTGCAATACAACAAAGAAAAACATAAAACAATTATTACTTCTATTACCTAATTTAACTTTCATTGTTAACTGACTTCCTCAAATCCCCCCAACTGAATTTCATTATATCACCTTGTAACAGTTCTCCAAGATCTTATTTCTAATAAAATTAACTCCTTTTATTTACTGTCTTCTTCTCTTTTATTAATTCTAGTCCTTAGTGTTTTACAACCCATTATTATTATAATCTTAAGCCTATTTGTAACTTCCAAGTGACTCCAGTTCTACAATCTGTTAAGGTCATTTTGAATTCTGATTCTGTCTTCCTCTTCATTAGCTACCCCTCCCAGTTTGGCGTCATCTGCAGATTTGATGGGCATCCCCTCAATTCCGTCATCCAAGTCATTTATAAAGGTGTTGAACAACAACAGGCCCAGGACAGAACCCTGCAGCCCTCACTGGCCTCTTTCCCCCAGGATGATGAGGAACCATTCTGGAGTCCTCTTTGGGTTCAGTCAGTCAACCAGCTACAAAGTCACCTAACAGTTGCCTCATTCAACCCACATTTTACCAGCTTCCTCACGAAAATATCATGGGAGACTTTGTCAAAAGTCTTACTGAAATCAAGATACACTATGTCCACAGCATTTCCCTGGTCCACCAAGTTTGTAATTCCATCCAAAAAATAATAATGAGATTCGTCTGGCATGACTTATTTTTGAGAAACCCATGATGAGTTTTAGTAATCACAGCATCCATTTCTAAACGCTCACAGACCAATCGTTGTATTATCTGTTCTCGGACCTTCCCTGGTATTGATGTCAAGCTCACTGGTCAGTAGTTACCTGGGTTTTCCTTGCCCCCCCTTTTTGAAGATGGGGACAACTTTTGCCCGCCTCTCGTCTGTGGGGACTGCACCTATTCTCCAAGAATTCTCAAAGATCACAGACAAAGGCTCTGAAATTCCATCCACAAGCTCCTTTAGTACGCTTGAATGCAGATCATCAGGCCCCGGAGTCTTGAATTCATTGGGGTCACGAAGAGTCGGACATGACTAAATGACTAAACAACAACAAACAAGTATCTAGGTGCTCCCTTACTATCTATTTTCCTGTCTTGGGCTGCAGCTCCCTCCTTACAACATTTATTCTGTCATGCCCAGGTTGGGTATCGCTTTCTTTTTGGATGGAGACAGAGGCAAAGTAGGTGTTGAGCAGTTCTACCCTTTCTCTGTCATCCAAGAGCATTTCTCAGTCTTCCCCACAGAGAGGACCTCCCACTTGCCAGTTCTTCCTCTTACTTCGGACCTAGTGAAGAAACCTTTACAGTGGTAAACCGCGTCACGTCGGTTTGAGCGTCTGCGCATGCGCACGCGGTGAAACCCTCTCCGTTACTTCCGGGTTTCCGCAGAGCGCAACCCGAAAATATTCATCCCGAAGCGTATTTACCCCAAGGTATGACTGTACAGTATTATTATTTTATACCTCCCTTGCAAGCCTGGGCTCATTCTGAGCTTCGGCCAGCCTGACCTTCTCCCTGCTGCTTGTGAATATTCCTCCTTTGTGATTTCCCTTTTCTTCCATTTCTTATACTGTACAGGCCCTTCTTAACTCTCAGCTCATCTGTAAGCTGCTTATGCAGCCACACCAGTTTCCTTGGACGCCTCCCGCTTTTCTTTCTTCCTTTTCTTCCTTTGGATTCCTGAGTGCCCCCCATGAAATATCCCCCAGTCTTCTCTTCTGGGGTTCCCCTGCACACACCGCCTTGGCTCCTGGCCAGTGATGCAGAATGTCCAGCCTCCTCCCTCAACTTCTCTGGCTGGGAGCCTAAAGGGGATGGGCAAATCCAGACCCCGCCTTGCCAGGAGGGCGAGGGAGGAAGCAGGCCTTCTGAGCCCCAAGCAAGGGAGCAGGAAGGGGGTTCCCTGCAGACAGCATCCCATGTTAAAGGACCAGCCCTGCAGAACCCTTGGGAAATAGTAACGGGCGACCATCCACTTTCTGGGACAAAAGCCCCCCCCCCATTTCATTTCTTCTATTTCTATGCTGGTTTTCATTCAAACAAATCCCAAAGCGACTTACAAATAACTAGAACATAGCATCACAGCTATTGCGTGCGTCATATTATATGATTAACAAAATCATCCATAAAACCAGGGCTTTTTTTCAGCCAAAACCCTGTTCCGGCACCTCTTCTGCCGTTGCCGTTCTAAGAGAACAAGGGAGGTGTTCATGGTGAGTTCTGGTTCCTCTTTTTCTAGAAAAAATAGTCCTGCATAAAACATGTTAATGGGAAAATCCGAGGGCTCCCTTGGACGAAAACAAAGACACCAACCAGGATAACTTGGAGCAAAACAGCAGCCTGTAGGCTTGGCCTTTATGGAACTGTTGCAACAGGGGTGTGCAAGGCCTTATAAAGACTTTTGAAATTGCCACCCTGTAGATCGAGACGCAGGTGGCGCTGTGGGTAAAAGCCTCAGCGCCTAGGGCTTACCGATCGAAAGGTCGGCGGTTCGAATCCCTGTGGCGGGGTGTGCTCCCGTCGTTCGGTCCCAGCGCCTGCCAACCTAGCAGTTCGAAAGCACCCTCGGGTGCAAGTAGATAAATAGGGACCGCTTACTAGCGGGAAGGTAAACGGCGTTTCCGTGTGCGGCTCTGGCTCTGGCTCTGGCCAGAGCAGCGATGTCACGCTGGCCACGTGACCCGGAAGTGTCTCCGGACAGCGCTGGCCCCTGGCCTCTTAAGTGAGATGGGCGCACAACCCCAGAGTCTGTCAAGACTGGCCCGTACGGGCAGGGGTACCTTTACCTTTACCTTTAGATCGAGACGCAGGTGGCGCTGTGGGTTAAAGCCTCAGCGCCTAGGGCTTGCCGATCGAAAGGTCGCGGTTCGAATCCCTGCGGCGGGGTGCGCTCCTGCTGCTCGGTCCCAGCGCCTGCCAACCTAGCAGTTCGAAAGCACCTCCGGGTGCAAGTAGATAAATAGGGACCGCTTACCAGCGGGAAGGTAAACGGCGTTTCCGTGTGCGGCTCTGGCTCGCCAGAGCAGCGATGTCACGCTGGCCACGTGACCCGGAAGTGTCTCCGGACAGCGCTGGCCCCTGGCCTCTTAAGTGAGATGGGCGCACAACCCCAGAGTCTGTCAAGACTGGCCCGTACGGGCAGGGGTACCTTTACCTTTACCTTAGATCGAGACCAGCCCCAGAAACCTCATACATACATCTCAGAAGGGGTGTAACCTAAGACCACCCCTCAGATACATCACACCTACATCACAGAAAAGGCGGTCTAAAACAGAAATTTGAATATTGTTTTTCTCCTGTTGTTGTTTATCTCCTGTCTGGCAGGTTACTTAATTGGATTACCTGGGGAGCCTGGCCAGTCTTTTGTAATGATAAATACTTAGTTCCTGGCCCAGGTCACAGGCTCACACCCTATTCAAACACAGACATACCCTTAAGACAGGATTTGTGAAGGAAAAGACAGTGGGGAGGCTTTTCCATTTTGACCTTGCAGAGAAAACATTTGCTCAGTTTAGGAATCAAAATGGTTCCAGGTTGGCCTCCCTGTGCTGATCTAGTATGTGCTTGGTTGGTACACTTATGAACATTACCATATATCTAAGACCATAAAATTCCTATCACAAACATAATCAATAAAAGAGTATCAACAAAATAACAACTAAAAGTTAAGTAAAATCCTATTATGTTCACGTACTCCTCTCTCTTAAAACTCTTCCACCCGCTTCAGTTTCTCCAGTTCATTAAAATACGCCCACCCAGGTGCCAAGGAGGAAATACCTACAGCAGGCAGAGGCAAACTCAGCCCTCCAGATGTTTGGGGACTACAATTCCCAGCGTCCCTGACCACAGGTCCTGCTAGCTAGGGCTCATGGGAGTTGTAGGCCAGAAACATCTGGAGGGCTGAGTGTGCCTCTGCCTGACCTACAGCAGCAGAGCAATACTTTAACTTATTAGTTAAAAAGCAGGATTTACGTCTCATGAGGTGCTGGGAGGAGCTGCTTTGTACAGAGTTAGGCCCGTGAGGCTCCATCTGGCTCCCTGTTGCTTACACTGACTGTCCTCTCCTTGACTCTCAAACTCTGCCTTTGCATTGCGTCCTCTCAGCTGCTCTCCTGTGCCATCTCCCCAGGAGGGCTGGCTGGGGCTCCAGGTGCCCATGAGGTCCTTCTGCCCAGATCCCTGAAGGAGCCTTCCTCCTGGCGCCAGGGGCAAGATGGCAAACGTCACGCCAGCCAAGCTGGACAACCTGGAGGCTCAGCAGCAGCAGCAGCAGCAACAGCAGCAGAACAACAACAAGACCCGGTGGGAGAGCACTGAGCACCCCCCCCAGCACCGGCCCTGGGATGAGGCCACTGCCACAGCCAAGCTCTTTGAGTGCTCGCGGATCAAGGCCTTGGCCGGTACGTCTCGCGTGGCTCTTGCCGGCCTGCAAGGATATAAAGGGCTGGACAAGGGGAGGCTGAATTGCAGGCGGCAGGCACAGCATGGGTGAGCTAGGCTGGGCTTTCAGATGCCCAGCGTGGGAAGGGACCCCAGTGGACAGCTAGTCCAACCCCTGCAATGCACAGGGATGTGGTCTGACCCCCCCCCCCCCCCCCGATCCCACAGGATTGCTCAGTAAGAGACGGAGGCCCAGCTGCAGGGAGCAGGGAGGCCAGCTTTGTGGGAGTCAGGGCTACTAAAAAACTGCTTAGGCCCCCACCCTCTCAGCTCCCTAAACTCATCGCCAGCGACCACTTCCCTGCCCTACAAAGCACATTACTCAGAGTAGCACCTCACACAACCCGTGGTGAAATTCAAAATGGGAGCAATTAATTGCACATTAATTCCAAATCCAATCAAGGCTGCGTAATTAATTCCGCAAGATGCGTTCCCAATCTAGTGTGCCAATGGTGCTGGCAGCTGAATCTGACTTTGGTACTGACTTTGCTTGGGGGGCAGCAGGCCAGCTTGCCTGGGGGGTGAAGGGAGAGCAGAATCCTCTTGGCGATTCCTCCAGCACCAAGGGTCTCCCTGTCCCTCCTGTCTCCCCGGTAGCCTCTGAATAGTGAGGGGCTCCTGCCCCCCCTGCCTGGCCTTACTCTGCCAACCCTGAGCCCCTCTGGCACCCAGGAGCCCCCCCCCCTGCTTTGAAAATTGCTTGTGGGGCTCATTTCAAAGAGCTATTTTGAAATTAAAGCCGAGTCAGCTTAAAGCTCGCTTTGCTAGTGGCGCTGGAGGTTGGGGTTCGGAATCGGCCCCTCATGGGAGACAGCCCCTTGCCGGGGGTTGGGCTAGATGACCGCTTGGGTCCCTTCCAAGTTCTTCTTATTTTTATTTTCTTTATTTACACATTTAAAATTATACAAATCAAACACATTTTTCTGTTATAAAAGAAAAGAAGGGGGGAAATAGAAAAAAATAGAAGAAAAAATAGAAAATAAAGTTAAATGAAAAATCTTAATCAAGACATACAGTTTTTTAAGAAATACTCATTTCTAGAAAATCTCATTTCTAAAAATTCCTGCCTCTGTTCTTGTTCTACGAAAGACCATTCTCTTA